>NW_026975603.1:676216-931981 GCF_030014295.1 Loxodonta africana
CCTTGGTATAGAGTCAAATAAAGTCAGTGAAAGTATCTGAAAACCAAGGAGCATTATAAAACATGCTGGCTAGTATGAAAAAATAAAAACCAATCATGTTGAGTCAATTACAACTCATAGCAACCCTATAGGGCAAAGTAGAACTGCCTTGTAGGGTTTTCAAGGAGCAGCTGGTGGATTTGAACTGCCAACCTTTTGGTAAGTGTCAGCTTTTAACCACTGCACCACCAGGACTCCAAGCTAATAATCCAAAAAATAGAGCCTGTCTTATATGGTGTGTGTGAGCATCTTCATATCTAGAGATTTTTTTCTTTAGAATCTGCTTTGTTTAATATTTTATAGCTAAACCATCTTTCCTTTTAATTAATATTTGTCTTACGTATCTTTTTGACCTTTTAAATTTCATATATTCTTTGTCTTTATATTTAAATATGCCTCCTTAAAATTTCACTCAAGTAAAATTTTGCTGAAGATAATTAAAAAATGGCTGTGGCAGTACATCAACAGGAAACTTCCAGAAATTCAAACTGATTCAGAAAAGGATGTGGAAACTAATGGGCTGCGCAGCTACCACAGCCTCCACCAGACTGAGTCCAGCACAACTGGATGGTGCCCAGCTACCAACACCGACTGCTCTGACAAGGATCACAGTAGAGGGTCCAGGACATAACTGGAGAAAAATGCAGAACAAAACTATAACTTACAAAAAAGACCATACTTACTGGTCTGACAGAGACTGGAGAAACCTCAAGAGTATGGCCCCTAAGCGTCCTTTTAAATCAGTACTGAAGTCACTCCTGAGGTTCACCCTTCAGCCAAAGGTTAGACAGACCCGTAAAACATATCAAGACTAAATGGGCACAACAACCCAGGGGCAAGGATGAGAAGGCTGGAGGGAACAGGAAAGCTGATAATGGGGAACCCAAGATTGACAAGGGTAGAATGTTGACATGGTGTAGGGTTGGCAACCAATGTCACAAAACAACATGTGTATTTATTGCTTAATGAGATATTAATTTGCTCTGTAAATCTTCATCTAAAGCATAATTTAAAAAAAAGAGAGAAAAATCAAAATATCCACCTGATAGCATTTGGGAATTACTATTATTTCCATCATTGCTATCACATAATAACAAAGACCTGTGCATTGTTAATTATAATTACAACATTTATTGTGCACTGTCAGGAACAGTGCCAAGTACTTTTCATACATTGTTCATTCCATGCCCGTATTAACCCCACGAAGTAGGTGCTATTATCACATCCAGAGTCCTGTGGATAGTAATGGGTAGGAATGTAAACCTATGTTGAAATTCTTAACCACTGTTACATTAACTTCAGTTCTACTTCTGGCCACGGTGGTTCTGTTTTTGTATATTAATTGATTAAATGTATTGAGGAAGACTGAAACTATAAACCCAGAAAGAAAAATATGAATATGTAAGTATATAGCCATGGAAGGATTTCAAAGGATAATGGAATCAGGGTATTATAATGAAGAAAGATCTGGATCATTAGGATGGCCGACCAAAGAGTAAGAAACACCAACTCTTCAGATGAACTATGTGAGCACTACCCAACTGGCACAATGGTAAGTTCCATCACTTGTCTTGTCAAAGAAGATATGACATAATGAAGCCATATACAGCTGTATTTCTGTATGACTTGATTCTGATCCATTGGGCAGACAATCATGTATAATGACTCTGATCTACAAGAAATATGTGCTCTGTGTACTAGGCTTTGGGTACACAGATATATGTTCCCTTTCTTTTCTTTGCTTTTTAAAATAAGTTGTGGTTAAATAAATATTAAAATAAAAAAATCCTGATTTAAAAGAAAAAAAATAAAGTGACATGGAAAGAGGGATATAATTGCTGATGTCCAGTGGATCTTGGCTAAAAGCTGAGAATACCAGAAAGATGTTTATTGTTGTTGTTATTAGGTGCAGTGGAGTCGCTTCCAACTCATAGCGATCCTATGTACCACAGAAAGAAGCACTGTCCGGCCCCGTGCCATACTTACAATCGTTGTTATGCTTGAGCCCATTGTTGCAGACACTGTGTCAATCCATCTCATTGAGGGTCTTCCTCTTTTAAGCTGACCCTGTACTTTACCAGGCAAGATGTCCTTCTCCAGGGACTGATCTCTTCTGACAACACGGCCAAAGTATGTAAGATGCAGTATCACCATCCTGGCTTCTAAGGAGCATTCTGGCTGTACTACTTCCAAGACAGATTTGTTTGTTCTTTTTTTTGGTATATTAAATATTCTTTGCCAACACCACAATTCAAAGGCATCAGTTCTTCTTCAGTCTTCCTTATTCATTGTCCATCTTTCACATGCATATGAGGCAATTGAAAATACCACTAATGCTTGGAACCTGAAATATACGAAGTATGAATCTAGGAAAAACGGAAATCTTCAAAAATGAAATGGAGCACATAAGCATCGATATCCTAGGCATTAGTGAGCTGAAATGGACTGATATTGGCCATTTTGAATTGGATAACACATAGCCTACAATGCCAGAAATGACAACTTGAAGAGGAATGGTGTTACATTTATCGTCAAAAAGAACAATTCAAGGTCTATCCTGAAGTACAGTGCTGTCAGTGATAGGATAATATCCATAGGCCTATAAGGAAGACCAGTTAAGATGACTATCATTCAAATTTAGGCAGTAACCACTAAGAACAAAGTTGAAGAAATTGAAGATTTTTTCAGCTTCTGTAGTCTGAAATTGAGTGAACGTACAATCAGGATGCATTGGTAATTACTGGTGATTGGAATGTGAAGGTTGGAAACAAAGAAGAACAATTGGTAGTTGGAAAATATGGCCTTGGTGATAGAAACAATGCCGGAGATTGAATGATAGAGTTTTGTGAGACCAATGACTTCTTCATTAAAAATACCTTTTTTCACCAACATAAACAGCGACTATGCACATGGACCTTGCCAGATGGAATACACAGTAACCAAAACGACTACATCTACGGAAAGAGACAAAGGAAAAGCTCAATATCATCAGTCAGAACAAGGCCAGGGGCTGTCTGTGGAACAGAAAGATTTTTATGTGTTAATTATTGACTATTCAAAGGCATTTGACTGAGTAGATCATAAGAAATTTTGGATAACATTACAAAGAGTGGGAATTCCAGGACAGTTAATTTTGCTCATGCGGATTCTCTACATAGACCAAGAGGCAACAACTGGAACACAACAATGGGACACTGCTTAGTTTGAAATCAGAAAAGATGTGCGTCAGGATTGTATCCTTTCACCATACTTATTCAATCTGTATGCTGAGCAAATGATCTGAGATGGACTATATGAAGAAGGCAGCATCAGGATTAGAGAAAAACTCATTAACAACCTGCAATATGCAGAACACACAGCCTTGCCTGTTGAAAGTGAAGAGGACTTGAAGCACTTGCTGATGAAGATCAAAGACTACAGCCTTCAGTATGAATTACACCTCAAGATAAAGAAAACAAAAATCCTCACAACTGGACCAGTAACCAACCTCATGATAAACTGAGAAAATACTGACGTTGTCAAGGATTTAATTTTACTTTGATCTACAATTAACTCCAATGGAAGCAGCAGTCAAAAAATCAAAGGATGTATTGCATTTGGCAAATTGGCTGCAAAAGCCCTCTTTAAAGTGTTAAAAAGCAAAAATGTCGCTTTGAGGACTAAGGTGCACCTGACCCAAGCTATTGTATTTTCAGTTGCCTCTTATGCATGTGAAAGATGGACAATGAGTAAGGAAGACCAAAGAAGAATCGATGCCTTAGAATCACGGTGCTGGTGGAAAATATTGAATATAAAATGGACTGTCAAAAGAATGATCAAATTTGTCTTGGAAGAAGTACAGCAAGAATGCTCCTTAGAAGCGAGGATGGCAACATTTTGTCCCATGTAATTTGGACATATTATAAGGAGGAACCAGTCCCTGGAGAAGGACATCATGCTTAGTGAAGTAGAGGGTCAGCAAAAATGATGGATTAACACAGTGGCCGCAATAATGGACTCAAACATAGAAATGATAGTTAGGTTGGGCAAAATGGGGCAGTGTTTCATTACGATGCACATAGGGTCACTCTGAGTAGGAACCGACATGAAGGAACCTAAGGACAACAATTTAAAATACTAAAAGATTTTCTCCAGTCTAGATTCTTTGCTTGGAACATTTCTATTTACATTTGCTGAAAAACTTGTGTTTTTCAGCTTATTGGTGTTTTTATTTTAAATTAAAAAAATCTTTATATTATTCAATGTAGTGATTTTTAGTTACCTATCTTCTCCGTGTCCCCCCTTCATCTCATTCTTGTCTTCTTTGGATTGATTATTTTTTGCATTTCACGATTTCTTTGTATCATTTAAGGCAATATTCACTTTACTTTTTTATGTTTAGTGATAATCTAGGATAATGTACCATACACTTAATTAATCAAAAACTAATTTTATTACAACTTCATCTACTCAAACAATAAAAGATATTATATATTTTAACTCATATCTTCACAGCTATTGCTGTCTAAGAAACCACCACGAAACTTGGCAGTTTAAAACAATAAGTTATTATCTCCCCAGGATTCTGGGTTGAGTGGTTGGTTCTCTGCTAGAATGTCCATTTTGAAGTTGCAATCAGATACTGGCTGGAGTCATCTGAAAGCCTATTGGGCTGGATGTCCAAGAATACTTCTTCACTCCCATGTCTAGTGCCGCAATGCTGCTCCATGGGACCTCTCTCTCCAGCAGACAGTTATGGGCTTTTTACGTGACCTACAAGTTCTTGACTGAGTTCTCAGCCACTCTACTTGGTGCCATTCACTGAGAAAGAATTTTCTGCAGATTTCCTGGACCTACTTGAGGAGCTGGGAGGTTAATTTCTAGCTAACTCAGACAGAATTGTGTTGTCCCTTACATTCCCTGGTTTGTTCAGAGTTCTTCTGAATCCTCACCTTTAGGGGCCTTGTAGTTTATCTCCTGTTGTCCATGAAACACAGAGCCATGAAAGTTGATACAGCATTGTTTTTTTATTTCCTTTGACTAATATTCTGGTAAAGAAGCTACTTCCTTCTGCCTTATTTTTCTAATTACTGTTTTTATTTGTGTATGTGTGTGTCTGTGGTATATATATGCAGTTCTTTAATGCGTGAAAGAAAAACTTAGATCCACATACCTGTAATCTGTTTCCAAGTCTGTCTATCTATCTATTCAACTAGCTCTGTGTGTTGGTTATGATACCTCATCTGCCATGTTTCCAGGCACTGAAGTCTCTGTCATGTTATTTTCACATTACTAACTTAAATTTAATCTTGATTATATATATATTTTTAATTTTAGGAATGCTGTTTTTACAGACAGAATAGCTGTATATCAGAGAAGCTAACTTACCCAAGGTACATGTTCTTAGTTGACTGATCCCAGACGGCAACCCCGGCCTTCTCACAGAAAAATCTAAGTGGTTTTTCCTCAACCACATTGTTTTTGATTTTTCACTTCTAGAACATCTTAAAACTTTAATCAAAGCCGAAGTGGTAAGACTTCTCTGTAATATAAAATAATTCTAAACAGATAATAATATTATTTTCAGAACAATGGTTCCAGATTATATGAAGCAGGGAAAGAGAATTATAACCCCTTTTATTCAAATGTAGTTGATATCTTTATTTTGGGTTTTAGGTAACACATATATTCACCTAAGCACTATTCCAGTGTGTGTATATGTGTGTATGTGTGTGTGTGTGTGTGTGTGTATCCACAAAGCACAGCAGTTTAAAATAACAATTATTTATTTTGCAAATGAATTTGCAATTTCAGCAGGTTTCATCAGGGACAGCTCATCTCTACTCCATGCAACATCAGTGGAAGTGGCTCAACTGGGAGGTGAAAGATACACTTGCATGATGTGCCACCAAGGACTGAAAAAAATGGCTTTGAATTTGGCTGGGCTCTCAGCTGGGGATGTGCACTAGAAGTCTTGGTTTCTCTCTTTGTCACAGCATGGGGATTATATAATTGCACCAACACAATTACTCTTAAGACATTTCTTAAAATAGGGAATGGGGTAGCATACAGTCACTTGCAATTCTAAAATTCTGGTAGAAATTGTTGCCAGCTCCTTAACTAAGATTCAGTGTGATTCTCTGGGAATTATTCTACATGATTTTTGCCTCTGCTTTCTGAGTCACCCTTGCTCTACCATGAGAAAACTGAGTAGTCAACTCAATCAGCTTACTCCTTAGACCAAACTAGTGATATTTCTGTCAGAAAAACATGCTTACAAACATTGTGAGTTTTCCATGAATCTTACTGGAATTTACTCCATTAGACAAAACCCACAACTACCAACCTTGGGCTTCCTGTGACTCTGCTGCACTACAGTGCCCTAAAACATTTTAGTAGTCCTGTATATTTTTAACTAAAGAGAATCTACAAGACTCTCAAGATTTATAGAAGGTCTTTTGTCTCTTTGGATGTTTATTTAAGGCACTGTGTCTTAAATCGTCCTGAAGCCTTAATAAATGATTTTAGAGTCACAACTTGTGTTGGATCTTTGGCCTGAGGCCCTTTCTTAATTTGAGACTTCTTCGCTGAAAGTTTTATTTTTGAATCCACTGTGTACTGACTCCTTTGTACACAATATATTTTTTTTCTTCAGCTCATCTCTCTACTCTTACGTTTTAACATAGGTCATGAAAAGCCAATTAGCATTTTTATATTCTGTCTGGAAGTTTCTTTAACAAATCTTCCCACGGTAACATTTTGCAAATATTTCTTGATATCTTCTTACGTATTTTATGTTTGATGGTCACATTGGGTCCTTATTTCATGTGAATTTATTTTATCTTTATTATGTGATTTATGATCTATGTTTTATTTTCAAAAGGTATTATCCCCATCAAAATTAATGATTTCCATTATTTATCAAAAAATACAAATTATACACATATCATATGCTATTTATAAACTCAATCACTCGTACTTATTGTCAGAGCCCTAATTTCAGAGTAAAAACACCACTGCAAGTTATGACAGGAGGACAAATATAATTTTTAATTAATTTACCATATATAAAAAATAATTAGATAGGAACAATGCAGCCAGATTGGCAAAGTAAGAGCAAAATAACTTGATACAACACAAAAGAAGAATTTAAATGGGATGAACAAAATAACAAAACAATATTTTAGAAACGTAACCTGTAACCAGTTTAGTTGCTGCCATTTTGGCAAATTATGCTCAGTATTAATATCACATAAAATGTTTTTCCAGCCACCTCCTCAAGGCCCCCTTGACTTCTTTGTTTCTCACACTGTATATAAGGGGGTTCAAGACAGGTGTGAAGATGGTATAAAAAGCTGAGACCACCTTATCATGGTCCTCTGAACCGTTAGATTTGGGCCTCATGTAGATGAACATGATGGTGCCATAGAAGAGTCCCACAACCACCAGGTGAGAGGAGCAGGTCTTAAAGGCTTTTTTCTGCACTCCAGCTGACTGCATGCGGAGCACTGCAGCCAGGATAAGGCTGTATGAGGCCAAAATGAGAGACAAAGGGATCAAGAGCATCAGAATGCAGCAGACATACATGAAAAACTCAAAAATCGTGGTGTCAGCACAGGCAAGGCATACCAGTGATGGTGCTTCACAAAAAAAGTGATTGATTTCCCGTGAGTGACAGTAAGGGAAGCTCAAGGTGGCACCAGCCTGCGTCAGCCCATCGATCCCTACGAGGAGCCAGGAACCTGATGTCATGAGTAAACAGAGCTTCTGACTCATGAGAATGGGGTAGCGCAGTGGGTGACATATGGCCACATAGCGGTCATAGGACATGGCTTTTAAGAGGAAGAATTCACTCCCTCCCAGAGTGAGAAGAAGGAAGATTTGGACTCCACAGCCAGTGGGAGAGATAGACCTAGTGTCCATCAGGTAGTTGGCTGCCATTTTGGGAACGATGGTGGAGACCAGCATCATGTCCATGAAAGAAAGCTGGCTAAGCAGGAAGTACATGGGCATGTGGAGTTGAGGGTCCACATGAATGAGAATGATCATAAAGGTGTTGCCCATCAGTGAGGTGATGAAGATCATAAGCACCATGGCAAACAGGAATAGGTGGATCTGTGTGTGGTTAGAGAGCCCTAGAAGAATGAAGTTTATTCCTGTGGTGCCGTTGGCATTGACCATGGCTCTACTGGTGCCTGAAAGATGTAAGAATGATGCAGAAATGAGATTTGTTTACAAGGAAGCTTGTACATATCTTTATGAAAACTTGATCAAATGACTTGGGAAATCTCAGACTTGGAGGACTAATTACTACTTTAATCTTTCACTTACAAACAAGATTTTTGCCATAGCATACTACTATCCATCTCTGCTGTTACTATACATTATTTTTTATTCACACAAAATTAGATAACATACATATACAGTGGTACAAATTATACCTCTATTGTTTTTTAATAATTTGTCAGTATGCCACACGTAATTTACTCATGGCGTTACGAAATATTACTTATGCAATCCGAGTTCTTTACACTTTTGGTATTTCTATATTGAAGGAAATTCAGGTTTATGCACTTTAGTAGGTATTGAGGTGATATGCCTATAGTTATTACTTTTGCATGTGTTTTAGATATTTGCTTAATGTATTCTCACATGATTTTCTTCAATATCAAGACAAATTAAAATTTCAAAAGTTTCAAAAAAATTACAACCAGTAAAACTAAGTTTGATGGGGAAAAAACAAAAGCAAAAATTCTCTATTCCACACTTACATGCAGCCTGTGCTCTAAATACACGAGGCTTTCAGCCACCACAGATACTACTGTACCCATCACCATATCATTTATATTATCATGACTTGCTTTCCTGATCATGGTGCCTACATCTCGTTAAGTTTAGAACCCCCTCAACATTTAAACTTTTATGTATTATGTTCTTAAACAGTGCTGCTGGTTTTAATTTATATATCCATTCTAAGGGAGCCCTGGTGGCACAGTGGTTAAGCTTTCGGCAGCTAACCAAAAGGTTGGCAGTTCAAACTCACCACCCACTCCTTGGAAACTCAATGGGGCAGGTCTACTCTGTCCTATAGGGTCAGAATTGACTTGACAGCACAGGTGTTTTGGTTTTATCCATTCAAAAAAAGTTAATAATTTCATAAATGAACATAATTCATATTGCATGCAATTTTCATGTAAATTTGGACATCAATAATCTTATGCTTTTAAAAGTAGAAGACAAAAACTAATCCATTAATTATGACTTATCCAAATGATATTCTCATATAATGAACCTGAGGTCCAACATCTCCCACAGGTAAAATATACAGGTACTCATTCACTTTCAGAATAGCTCCTCTTTTCACTAGAACCTATAACTTCCGTTTCTTTTACGTCTAAGTATTTTTGGTGGTAGGAATGGATGCACATGTAAATGGATTCACCTATTATACTTAGGTAGGTGGTGTCTTTTGCTCACAAATTCAAATTGTCAGAGAGAGCTGTGAATTCAGGATTACCAACAGTATTATGTTTGGACTTCATTCATAATCTGTGGTGTAGTAAATCCTTTTTTAGTTTTTCTGTAACTTATTTGGAAAACTTTGCAAATTTTGTGAATGGTCTATGATCTTCAGACCTTTAATACATATTAAAATTTTTTGATTCTTAGTATATACCAACAATGACTTTCATATCATTAAAATATGTAGACGTTCCATTTTTCAAAATTGATATAAATATGCTATAATAGTGAGCATATCATTCTTTTATGCTTTGTTCCCTCAAATATATATATTTTGAGTGAAATATATATATATATTCAGTTTAATATATTGTTAACTACTGCCAAATTTTATTACATCATATATATGCAATTTATATATATAAATATACATGTATATATATGCAATGTTTATTTAAGAATACTTAGCTTCTTTCCAATCTTTTGTTAGTATAACCCATATCCTTGTGCATGTGGCGATATTTTCTCAAGTAAATATTTTACTAGAATATTTTGGGTTTAAGATAATTGCATCTCCACCTTTTACACTCCAGTCAACTGTCAATTTGTGTGATAATTCCTCCACATATTTTACTGTTAGATGCGATAATTAACAGCAATCAAATAAGTGTGAAAATAAATTTAAATTGCATGTCATTTAAGTTACATGGCAGAAACTCTTTTAATCTATTCATCGACCTCTTGGATTTCTTCTGCAAATTCTCTGTGAATATCTCTTATTCATGGTTTCTAGATTGTTTGGCTTTTTCTTAATAATTTAAAGAATTTCCCATGTATTTTGTAATTTATGTATTTAATTATATATATAATTTATATATCTTTATAACTTGTTATTTATATGCATTGTGAATATCTTCTCCAGTTGATTTTATACATTTGACATTTTTGTTATTTTGGACTGAAGTTTTGTATTTTACATTACATATATTTGGGATACTTATATGATATTAATAATTTAATATTAATGTTCTGCATTTCATTAATAGGCTACCATTTTAAACAATTTCAATGTTATTTGGATCAAACAACTTGTTATTGGTATATAAGTTGTTTGAATCTATGATCATTGTTGATTTAATATTACATTGTACTGTCTTTGCATGCATGAATATTAAACATATTAAACTCACAAAATGTATTGCTATAGTTCATCTTTTAATGTGTAGTCTCTGATTTTTTTTTAAAACAAAATAGGGATAATCAGTGTCCTTAAAGGCCACTAAAACAAAGGTGTAAAGTAGTCTGTGTCTGTAGATTTTTTTTTTTTTTTAAATAATGTATTCACTTTCCTATTAGTTTCAGGTAAGCTGTGTTTTCCTATTACTTTTTAAATTCATATAACTTTCTATTTTTAAGGAAACATTTTCCTTTCCTAATCTATTTTGTTTGTTAGCGTTTCTTACTGCATTGGGTGGATGGACAGGTCTGTGTCTCTGGCTGCCGCTGAACTGGAGGTCATGACATGCAAAGTTCATTCACTTAAGCCTGCCCTGGGTCAGGGCACACTGGATATAGACATACGAGTTACGAGTTGCTTAAATAACACGAAGACTAGGAGTCAGAACTCTAAAGACCTGTCCATATTTTGTTCACAAATACGTGTGAGATTTGGGGAAGGTCACTTACTTTGCTATGAGCCACTCTCCTTGTTTCTAGACTGGGAAAATTCGCAGACTGTGGTAGACAGCTGTACTGGAGCACTGGTTTCATTTGTTTCCATCTGGCTCATTCTCTGCTTCGGCCATTTGATAACCACCTGCTAAGGCCCTGAGCTTAAGGGCAGCTTTCCAATGTTTCTCAGATGCCAAGATTCAATGAATATGATTTTGAAAGTCTTCTGTAGATTTAAATTTAAGATGAAATTATTTTAAACTAACAGTATTTGAAATATTATCATATCAGGCATTTTATTTGCTGGACAGTTCATATAATATGAAATAAATGTATATTTCACATTTAGTAGGCATGAATTACGAAGTTCAGAAAAGTTACATGACTGATCTAATAGTAAACATTTAAACTGGTAGCTGCATTCATCTGAAGATTGAACATAAAAGTACATATTTAATGGCCAGGTTTCTTGAGTTTGAATACCTATGCCACTGTTTAGTAGTTGGATAAATTTGAGCAATATGCTTAAACCTCAGTTTCATTATGTGCAAAATGAGATGACATAATAGTATCTACTATAGGATTATTTGATAATTACAAAATAAAATGCATATAAGTACACTGGAGAATGCATGCACAAGAAGATAGCTCTAAAAAGTTATTGATTATTATCATTATTATATTATTATTGGTCATCTATAGATGTTTACTACCAAGATATTTTGAAAGTAAAATTAGTATTTTCCCATAACTCACATGTAATGTAATGTTACTTATTTCATATCAAAGAACAAAAATATCGTTACGTATCAGTCTTCATTTTTCAGCATAAGTGACATGTTTTCTCTGTTCCTTTAGATTTTTCTGTCTGTCCTCTGTCTACCGTCTATGAATTTATTTTGAACATAGAGGAAACACTCATGACCATGGTAAATTTAATTATTCCAAGGCTATTAGGTTATTTGGTTATTAATTTTGCAATGTGTTCTCATGCCTTTAATATTCAATGTGTTATAAGAATTGTAACAGATATCATGAAACTTGTCACAAATTCAATAATGTCTCAAAATTCAAACAAAAAAATTTAAAATAGCAGGTAAAAAGAGAAAATATTATCTGTATTTCACATCAAAAAGGCAGTTGTTCCCAAGTGAATTCAATTCTGTGTAATTCCACACTACCAAAGTAGAAGAGGAATATGTAGGTCAGATAAACTTCTAGTTGTCTATAATATCTCTGTACAATTTAAAATAGGATAAAAAATTGTTCCCATTTATTTTCTAGTTGTATAAAGTGGGTAATTGCAGAGAGCTCAGAGTACTTTTACATCCATTGTCACATTTTTCTGTCTACCTCAATGTGGTGTTCCCAGAATTAGCAAAGCTTCCCCTTTCTCAAAGGTACACTCTATGTTACATACCCACCTGTCCAATATTCTGGCCTGGCACTAGTATGTTCATTTCTTCAATTCAATCCAAAACAATTCCAAGCCAAAATGACTCTTACTTCACATCTGCATGATATAGATGGAGTAACTCAGACATAACAAGGATTTTTATAACTGTAGCAAACAATGTCCCAAGTCCTATGTTAACCCCGGATGTGCATTGCCTCATGCAATGTCACAACAATTAAATGAGGTAAACTGTTACTGTTTCAGATTTGCAGATGAAGGAATGGAGGGTTAGATTAATTTATTTTTCCCTGGTCTCAAAAGTAGGAAGCATGGGTCCAAAATCCTAGTCATGAAAGTAAACTCCCCACAGTTATTTTGGGCTTGCCAGCCAGTTTTTTGTTCCAATTATTATCTTAATAGTGACAAAACTTTTTGAATAAAGCAAACAACATAAATAAAGAATGGGCTCTCAAACACATCGTTGTTGTTAGATGCCATTAAGTCACCTAACACACGGCTACACCAGGCAAAATGCTGCCCAGTCCTGCGCCATTCCCAGAATCGGTTGTTGATTGGACTATTGCCATCCATTGGGTTCACTTTGGCTGACTTTTCAGAAGTAGATCGCTTGCCTTTTCTTCCTAGTGCATCTCAGTCTGGGAAATCTGCTGGAGCTCATTGGAGCAACTGTGAGTTCTGTGAAGTTAGGCAGCTCTCTTATAAACTGTGTGTCCCAGGTTAGTGTATTTAAAATGGGTAACTGTCCTACTTTGTAAAAATGAAAAAAGATAGTGCATGTAGAATGTTTAATTAAATTATTTATATTTAGTATGTTATCAATAAAAGATAGCCAACATAAATTTTATCTCTACACATACTTTTCCCCAAACAGAAATTCATGAATAGAGAATTTAATAGAATCAGATATATGCATCCATCTACCTTAGAGTCAGAGTGTTAACTAAGACTCAACTTTCCTAAAAAGCTTAGTACAGATCGTCCCCGACTTAAGACATATTTGAGTTACAACGAACTGCCCTATGACTATCCTTTTTTTATCTTTGTACATCTTATTGTTAGTAATATGTATTACATATAACGTTGTAGCACGTAATTTGTTGATGTTATCATTCTCATGCCAATCCCAAAGACAAATAAAGATTGGATTTATAAAGATATTGATAATAGGAGGCAAAAATAATGAATATTTTTTAAAAAACAGATATTCTACTTATATCAGAACTGACATGATAGAGTCTTCAGAATGGAACCCTGTCTTACACTGGGAAATACCTGTAATATTATTTTCATAATTATAATTTGATAAAGATACGTTAGTGCAATATAAGTATGAAAGGATGTTCTTTCTCACTGGAAATTAATACATAGTTTAAACTAAATTTTTATAATTTTTATGCATTCAAACATTATACACTCAATGTTTCTTTATGATATGCATTACTGGTAGGAATGCAATGAAAATTAATCTCAGGGTAAAAGTGAAAAATCCTTTATTAGTCAATTTGGCAATTCGGAGTGAGAGCCAGAGAGCTAGTCTTGTCCCTTGAAGCACTGCCATATGTTGTGGATATCATTCTAAAATATGACTAAAAAAGAAGGGATGGGAGGAGACCCTGTACACACAAAGGGCTTATTTCAAGGTTTTCCACAACGTGCATCCTGAACTATTACAGAACTAATAAATTTCCCATGGAACACAATATAACAGCTGGAACACTCTTAGATATCATGCTAATTATATAAACAAATTGTAAAAAATGTATATGGAAGAATATAAAAGGAATAGTTATGATGTTATCAAGTGCAATCCAGGTGCTTTAATTTCCGTGGTTTCCAAATAGTATGATTGTGATATAGTTTTTTAAATTACAGAAATTAAGTGGGCCACAACGAAAGCATTAGCGCATACCATCCCCGGTTGTAAGCACTCAGTCTAGGAGTCGTAGCACTAACCTGCATCAGAGGAGCCACCGTGCAGGAGGTGTGGAATACTCTAAGCCTCTGGTTCCCAGATCACTGTTCGGATCCCCACCAATGCGTCTGTTGCCGGTATAAAATACAAGGCACCTGGCTAAAGCCTTAGGGATTCCTGAGCTTCAGGCTGCAGAAATGCTCGTGGGAAAGCATTCGGAAGAATACAGATGACCACATGCTCTCCTCATTTATCACCTCCATACAGGATTATTTTAAAATCTCAGGATATTTGATCTCTGGAGAAAATGGTCTGTTTTATCAACCTGCTAAAGTCAGGATGGGATTATTTTGAATTTGATGCTTGCCTTATAATATTATTAGTATTAAATGAGTTGCAATGCATAAAGCACTTAACTCATGCCTGGAAAATACACTTAGTCCATAATCCTGTTAACCTAAACTTTCACAATAACTAATGTGTCAAGAAAGAGCTGGTAATGATGTGGGAATAGAGTGGACTTTTAGACATGTCTTACCCAAAAAAAGGCCATGACCGAATTGAACTTTTCCAGTCTTGAAACTTTCTAGCTATATATTTTGGGCCTGTTATATAACCTCTCTGAGCCTGAGTTTAATCATCTGTAAAAGGGACATCATAATGCCTCTTCCATAGGATTATTTTTAGGGGCTACTGTGTAGAATAAGGAGCCCTGGTAGTGCAGTCGTTAAGAGCTCAGCTGCTGACCAAAACGCCAGCAGTTCAAATTCACCAGAAGCTCCTTGAAAACTCCATGGGGCGGTTCTACTCTGTCCTATTGGGTCGCTATGAGTTGGAATAGACTTGATGACAATGGGTTTAGTTTTGGTTTCGGGTATGGAATAAATATAAAGCACCAGATCTATCAAACAAGTATAATTTCATGATCTCCTTTCTTCTCTGCTTTAGCAGGATATGTTGACTTATGAACTGACGTACAGTAATGAGAGTTTTTTTTTAATGTCTTTATCTTGCAACAGAAAACAGTAAAAATCAGTTACCATTGAGTTACCTCTGACTCATGGCAACCCTGTGTGTGTCAGAGTGGAACTGTGCTCTGTAGAGTTTTTAATGGGTGATTTTTCAGAAGTAGATCACCAGGTCTTTCTTCCAAGGTGCCTTTGGGTGGACTTGAACCTCCGTCTTCTCAGTTAGCATCTGAACATGTTAACTGTACCACCCAGGGGCTCTGCTCCAGGAGATTATGCAGCATAACTGTTTGCACCACTCAGGAGCTCCAATGTGGGAGGTTATACGATGCTGTGCTACATAATCAAAATATAATAAGCATTAACTGATTGATTTGTTACAGCTCTGCTTATGAACTGGTTAAGGGTTAAGAAAATGGGCTGAATTATTGCAGTGCAATGAATCACTTTTATATGGCTTTTCTAGCCCTGGTCTTGTAACTTCACAAAATGATTGTCTGGGCCAAAATTTTGCAAGGTATTAGTAGATTTACTACAAAACTAGTGGATTGAAAATTCACTTAATGGGATTGTGCCCTTTGTGGTCCAACAAGGAGATTGGTCGCTGTTCCTATTCTGTTAGGCTTATATAAGGGCCAAATCCACAGAGGTTCTGGGGCCCCTCACTACCATCAAAAAGAGCGTAGAGTGGAGTGCATCCTTTGGACCCAGGGTCCCTGCACTTAGAACTCCCTATATCAAGAAGAGAGAGTTGTAACAGTGAAGACAGGGATGGTGGGCTTGCTGGTCCATAGAGAGAGAACTGAGTGTGTTTGTGCAGGGTTGTGCCTCCTACTAAAGTACTGCAACAGTTGTACCTGCGGGACAGAGACCTGAGTGTGGCTGGTGTAATTTGCTTCCTTCCCCCTTCGGGCATCGTGGTGAGAACAATACATTCCCTCATGCAGGGTAGGCCTTGGTATCATGGCAGCAAGACAGAGAACCACTCTGGCCTGGGTAGCATGGTAGGAGGCAGCAGCATAGGTCAAGAAGGGCCCAGTGGCAGAGGCTCAGGAGATCCTGTGCAGGGGTCTTTCCATTAGTGAAGCAAGGCCCAGTGAGGCCCAGAGGTAGAACAGAAGCCTTGGAAGCCATGCAGGTGTCCCAGGTAGCATGGTGGTAGCCAGAGGCAGTGGTGACATGAAGACAACATTTGACCAGAAACACAATGTGCCAGTACAGTGATATTAGAAAGAATATGAGTACTTTGGAAAAGAATAAGCAGATCTGCTTTGAGAATTTGTTTTACTGTTTACTGTTTGCTTTCTAGAAATAATAATAGTGGCTTTCACTTTGCCAATATTGTGTAAATGTCTTGATCACAGATGGCTGTAGCACTCATGGAATGGTTGAGGCCAGTGGTTGTACGTGCCTCATTCCTAGTTGTCTGGTAGTTTGAGGCACATCCTGTTTGCATGTGCAATGTGGTTAGATAGACAAACCACACAATTATATTATATAATTATACTAGGATTGTCAAACCAATCTATGAAGGGATATTTGAATTTTATTTTCAAACAGGCATATACCTATGGATATAGTCAATAATATGAGAAAAAAGAAAATGGAAGTAGAAATATAAGTCAAATTCTGGTAACCCTGAATAAATTAATTAAAAGAGAAAATAATAATATTAAAATCAATAACAAAAATCAGAACAGTTAATATTTATTGAGTTATTAATTTCTGACAAAACAATAATAGTAGAAGACTTCAACACACCACTTTTGGTGAAGGACAGGACATCCAGAAAGAAGCTCAATAAAGACACAGAAGACCTAAATGCCACAATCAACCAACTTGACCTCATAGACATATACAGAACACTCCGCCCGACAGCAGCCAAGTATACTTTCTTTTCTAGTGCACATGGAACATTCTCTAGAAGACCACATATTAGGGCATAAAGCAAGCCTTAGCAGAACCCAAAACATTCAAATATTACAAAGCATCTTCTCTGACCATAGGGGCATAAAGGTGGAAATCAATAACAGGAAAAGCAGGGAAAAGAAATCAGACACTTGGAAACTGAACAAAACAAAAGACTGGATTATAGAAGGCATTAAGGATGGAACAAAGAAATTCCAATAAGAATGAAAACACTTCCTGTAAAAACGCTGAGATACAGTGAAAGCAATGCTCAGAGGTCAATTTATATCAATAAATGCACACATACAAAAAGAAGAAAGGGCCAAAATCAAAGAATTATCCCCACAACTTGAACAAATAGAAAGAGAGCAACAAAAGAAACTCACAGGCGCCAGAAAAAAGAACAAATACTAAAAATTAGAGCTGAACTAAAAGAAATAGAAAAAAAAATGAAAAGAATTAACAAGACCAAAAGCTGGTTTTTTTGAAAAAATTAACAAAATTGATAAACCACTAGCCAAACTGACAAAAGAAAAACAGGAGAGGAACCAAATAACCTGAATAAGAAATGAGATGGGCGATATTACAACAGACGCAACTGAAATTAAAAGAATCATATCAGATTTCTGTGAAAAATTGTACTCTGACAAATTTGAAAACCTAGAAGAAATGGGTGAATTCCTAGAAACACACTGCCTACCTAAACTAACACAAAAAGAGGTAGAAGAGCTAAATAGACCCATAACAAAAGAAGAGATGGAAAAGGCAATCAAACCCCCCCACCCCAAAAAAGCCCTGGTCCAGACAGCTTCACTGCAGAGTTCTACCAAACATTCAGAGAAGAGTTAACACCACTACTACTAAAGGTATTTTAGAGCATAGAAAAGGACAGAATACTACCAAACTCATTCTATGAAGCCACCATATCCCTGATACCAAAACCACGTAAAGACACCACAAGAAAAGAAAATTACAGACCTATATCCCTCATGAACTTAGATGCAAAAATCCTCAACAAAATTCTCGCCAACAGAATTCAATAACATATCAAAAAATAATTCACCATGACGAAGTGGGATTCATACCAGGTATGCAGGAATAGTTCAACATTAGAAAAACAATTAATGTAATCTATGACATAAATAAAACAAAAGACAAGAATCCTATGATTTTATCAATTGATGCAGAAAAGGCATTTGACAAAGTCCAACACCTATTCATGATAAAAACTTGAGCAAAACAGGAATAGAAGGAAAATTTCTCAACATAATAAAGGGCATTTATATAAAGCCAACAGCAAACATCACCCTAAATGGAGAGAGCCTGAAAGCATTCCCACTGAGACTGGGAACCAGACAAGGATGCCCGTTATCATCGCTCTTACTCAACATTGTGTTGGAGGTCCTAGCCAGAGAAATTAGGCTAGATAAGGAAATAAAGGGCATCCAGATTGTCAAGGAAGGAGTAAAAGTATCTCCATTTGCAGGTGACATGATCTTATACACAGAAAACCCTAAGGAACCCTTCAGAAAACTACTGAAACTAATAGAAGAGTTCAGCAGAGTATCAGGATACGAGATAAGCATACAAAAATCAGTTGGATTCCTCTACACCAACAACAAGAACATTGAAGAGGAAATCACCAAATCAATGCCATTTACCGTAGCCCCCAAGAAGATAAAATAATTAGGAATAAATCTTACCAGAGATGTAAAAGACTTATACAAAGAAAACTGCAAAACACTTCTGCAAGAAACCAAAAGAGACTTACATAAGTGGAAAAACATACCTTGCTCATCGATAGGAAGACTTAACATTATAAAAATGTCTATTCTGCCAAAAGGGATCTATACATTTAATGCAATTCCAATCCAAATCCCAACGGCATTCTTTGATGAGATGGAGAAACAAATCACCAACTTCATATGGAAGGGAAAGAAGCCCCGGATAAATAAGGTATTACTGAAAAAGAAGAACAAAGTGGGAGGCCTTACTTTCCCTGATTTTACAACCTATTATACCACCACGGTAGTCAAAACAGCCTGGCACTGGTACAACAACAGATACATGGACCAATGGAACAGAATTGAGAATCCAGATATAAATCCATCCACATATGAGCAGTTGATTTTTGACAAAGGCCCCAAAACAGTTAAATGGGGGAGAAGACAGTCTTTTTAACAAATGGTGCTGGCATAACTGGATATCCATCTGCAAAAAATGAAACAAGACCCATACCTCACTCCATGCAAAAAAATGAGCTCAAAATGTATCAAACACCTAAACATAAAATCTAAAAAGGTAAAGATCATGGAAGAAAAAATAGGGACACTGTTCGGAGCCCTAATACATGGCATAAATAGTATAGAAAACATTATTAAAAATACAAAACAAAAACTAGATAACTGGGAGCTCCTAAAAATCAAAAACCTATGCTCATCCAAAGACTTCACCAAAAGAGTAAAAAGGCTTACAGACTGGGAAAAAGTTTTCAACTATGACATTTCCGATCAGCGCCTGATCTCTAAAGTCTACATGATACTGCAAAAACTCAACTGCAAAAAGACAAATAACCCAATTAAAAAATGGGCAAAAGATATGAATAGACACTTCACTAAAGAAGACATTCAGGTAGCTAACAGATACATGAAGAAATGTTCACGATTATTAGCCATTAAAGAAATCCAGATCAAAACTACAATGAGATTTCATCTCATTCCAACAAGGCTGGTGTTAATCCAAAAAACACAAAATAGTAAATGTTGGAGAGGCTGTGGAGAGATTGCAACACTTCTACACTGCTGGTGGGAATGTAAAATGGTACAACCACTTTGGAAATCAATTTGGGTCTTCCTTAAACATCTAGAAATAGAACTACCATAGGATCCAGCAATCCCACTCCTTGGAATATATCCTAGAGAAATAAGAGCCTTTACACAAACAGATATATGCACACCCATGTTTATGCAGCACTGTTTACAATAGCAAAAAGCTGGAAACAACCGAGATGCCCATCAACAGATGAATGGATAAATAAATTATGGTATATTCACACAATGGAATACTATGCATCGTTAAAGAACAGCAAGGAATCTGTGAAACATTTCATAACATGGAGGAACCTGGAAGGCATTATGCTGAGTGAAATTAGTCAGTTGCAAAAGGACAAATATTGTATAAGACCACTATTATAAGAACTTGAGAAATAGTTAACTGAGAAGAAAACATTCTTTTGTCATTACGGGAGGGAGGGAGGGAGGGCAGGAGAGGGGTTTAGATAGTAGATAAGAACTATTTTAGGTGAAGGGGAAGACAGCACTCAATACAGGGGAGGTCAGCACAGTTGGACTAAACCAAAAGGAAAGAAGCTTCCTGAATAAACTGAATGCTTCGAAGACCAGTGTAGCAGGGGCAGGGGTCTGGGGACCATGGTTTCAGGGGACATCTAAGTCAGTTGGCACAATAAAATCTATTAAGAAAACATTCTGCATCCCACTTCGAAGAGTGGCATCTGGGGTCTTAAACGCTAGCAAGCAGCCATGTAAGATGCATCAATTGGTCTCGACCCACCTGGATCAAAGGAGAATGAAGAAGACCAAGGACACAAGGTGATTATGAGCCCAAGAGACAGAGAGGGCTACATGAACCAGTGACTACATCATCCTGAGACCAGAAGAACTAGATGGTGCTCGGCTACAACCCATGACTGCCCTGACAGGGAACACAACAGAGAACCCCTGAGGGAGCAGGAGAGCAGTGGGATGTAGACCCCAAATTCTCATAGAAAGACCAGATTTCATGGTCTGACTGAGATTAGAAGGACCCTGGTGGTCATGGCCCCCAGACCTTCTGTTGGCCCAGGACAGGAACCTTTCCTGAAACCAACTCTTCAGACATGGATTGGACTGGAAAATAGGTTGGAGAGGGACGCTGGTGAGGAGCGTGATTCTTGGATCTGGTGGACACTTGAGACTATGTTGGCATCTCCTGCCTGGAGGGGAGATGAAAGGGTGGAGGGGGTTAGAAGCTGGTGAAATGGACATGAAAAGAGAGAGTGGAGGGAGAGAGCGGACTGTCTCATTAGGGGGATAGCAATTGGGAGTATGCAGCAAGGTGTATATAAGTTTTTTTGTGAGAGACCTATTTGATTTGTAAACTTTCACTTAGAGCACAATAAAAATTATTTTAAAAATATTTATTGAGAAATTACTGAGTGAGCTACATCGTTCCTAACAGTCTATTTGCATGATTTCATCGAAGCAGATTCATGAAGATAATGTTATTTTTAGCTCCCACTGACTTTTGATGAAACTGGATCTTAGTAAAGTTAAGTTACTGCCCAAGGTTAAAACCTTAATAAGATTAGACTAGGAAAATGGTCTGGTGGTCTACTTCCAATAATTAGCCAATGGAAAACTTATGGATCACAACAGAACATTGTCTGACTCACTTCCTTTGGACAAACCATTAGGAGGATCAATCTAATGCAGGACCTCATGCTTGGGGAAATACCGGGCCAGAGAGGGTAAGGGAGACCTTTGTTGAGGCAGACTGGCTCAATAGCCACTATAGTCATTGCAAATTTGTACTTGTTTAATTAATTATTTTAATACATTTTTTACTGCAGTAGAGATATTTTTAATTTTATTGAAGTTTGTAAATAGATACAGTTAAACAAAAAGTCATAGTACAGTGAGATGAATTAACTCAAAGGGAAGAGACCTGAGTACAAATATCCTAGAAGAAGAAACAGAATATTTTTTGACATCTGGGAGCTGACCTGGCACTATCAATTAGGTTTTTGTATTGCCAGGAGCTGGCCTTGATGTCTGCCTGTTGAACAGACATGGTTTTACAAAATATCAATACGGAAGACAGGAAAAAGATTCTCCAAAGGTGTCGTGTCCTTGTCTCAATCCCTGGAATCTATGAATATGTTAAGTTACATGGCAAAGGAGAATTAAGATTGTACATGGAATTAAAATTGTTAATCAGCTGACCTTAAGAAAGAGTATCCTAAATTATCCAGGTGGTTTCATTGTAATCCCAAGGGCCTTAAAAGTGGGAAAGGGAAGAGGAAGAGAGAATCAGAGATAGCAGTGTGAGAAGGACTCAGCTCAAAATTGTTGGCTTTGAAAAAAGAGGAAGTGGATTGTCATGGATTGAATTGTGTTCCCCAAAAATGTTTGTCAGCTTAGCTGGGCCATGAGTCCCAGTATTGTGTGATTGTCCATCATTTTATGTGATTTCCCTGTGTTGTAAATCCTATCACTATGATGAAATGAGATGGATTAGTGGCAGATATACTGATGAGATATACAAGTTTGGATAGTGTCTTAAGCCAATCTCTTTGAGATATAAAAGAGAGAAATGAGCAGAGAGATAGGGGGGCCTTATACCACCAAGAAAGCAGTGCTGGGAGCAGAGGGTGTCCTTTGCACCTGAGGTTCCTGTGCTGAGATGCTCCCAGACCAAGGGAAGACTGATGCATCACAAGGACCTTCCTTCAGAACTAACAGAGAGCAAAAACTTTCCCCTGGAGCTGGCACCCTTAATTTGGACTTCTAGCCTACTGGACTGTGAGAGAATAAGCTTCTCTTTGTTGAAGCCATCCACTTGTGGTATTTCTGTTATAGCAGACTGGAAGACCAAGACATGGATCATGAGTGAAGGAATGTGGTTAGCCTCTAAAAGGTGGAAAGGCATGGAAACAGCTCTCTTACAGAGCCTCCAGAGGAAAGAGAACCTTACGAACACCTAGATTTTAGCCCAGTGGGAACAATCTCAGAATTCTTACTTTCAGAACTCTAAGATAATAAATTTTGTTAAATGAGTGGTAATTTGATACAGCAGAAATAGGAAACTAAGAGGTGTGGCCAAGATGGTGGGATAGTCAGACTCTTCCTGTTGTCCCTCTTACAACAAAGACCTGAAAAAACAAGTGAATTGATTATATATAACAATCTAGAAGCCCTGATCATAAAAGACAAAGCTGAAGAGTTGGATTGAGTGGCAGGGAGAAGGAGGGATAATTCAAAAACAGCAAAGAAGTGCCAGTTGTAAGGTTGCCAGTGACCTGCTGACTAGGTCATCCTATGCCTGCAGGCTGAGGTGAGCAGTAGTGTTTGAGATGTACCTCACCATGTTGGGTGAGGCTGGGCAGCAGCGAGTCTGCACTCACCTCTGGAGCTAGGTGGAAGCAGCGCTGGACCTGCAAACGTTAAGTGCAAACATCTAACCTAGCACTGGGAGGCAAAATAAATTCTACTCCCAGAGTTTCACAGTGGAGAACTGGTTACTTCCCCTCACCCACACCCCACCCTGCTCTGCTCTGAAACCAGTCTGGCAGTATTCAACAACTGTCACTCTCCCTAAGCCAGGAACTTGGGGTGAGTCAGGAGGCCCTGCCCCTTCACTGAGCCACTGGCATAAGGGGTCCGCACACTTGCAGAATCCTTTACTCCTGCCTAGACCTGTGTGCACTGGGTCAGTGGGTTTAGACCTGTGTGGGCTGATTCAACACCACATGCCATCATTATCATAACAGCAGGGCATACACCTGAAGCCCATTTTCAACTTCAGCAGCCAAGGGGGAGCTGCAGACTTATGACATTTGACATGGCCCTGCCTCTTAAGCACAGAACCTCAGCCACCTACCCCAGAGGCCTGAGGGCTGGTGGTAACATTCACTTCATCTAAACCAAAAAAAAAAAAACCAAACCCAGTGCCGTCGAGTTGATTCCGACTCATAGTGACCCTATAGGACAGAGTAGAACTGCCCCATAAAGTTTCCAAGGAGCGCCTGGTGGATTCAAAATGCTGACCCTTTGGTTAGCAGCTGTAGCACTTAACCATTACACCACCAGGGGTTCCTCACTCCGTCTAGCCACTCGTGTAATAGGGGTCTGAGAATAAACGGTGTCTCCCATTCCCTACAGTCAAAAGGACTGTGTGCCCAAGGACCAGCTGCAACACCCCTCACTACATGCTCTAGGGAAAAAGGAACACACCCTCACCAAGGCATCCAGGGGCAGCCACCAGTCCCCTGCCTTGTTCCACACATACCCCCTACAGCAGCCGGATACCTGTTCCTGCTTCAAACACCAATCTGCAGCCCTGACAGTCTGGGACTGTAGGTGAGAGTCTGCACCACACATTTGGTGACTGAAAACCTGGACACCTGTGCCACACCAGAACATATGGAGAGGAAGTTAAAGGCAATATTAAGAAATAAAATGTTGGTTTAAATTTAGAAAAATAAAGGTAAATTTTAAGGTAACCACAAAGGACGCTAACAAACCTACCCATCAAAATAAGAAAAACATGAGGACTTAGCAAAAACAAAATAAACAATAATGAAAAAATATGAAAAGAGAATGCATAAGAAAAACCACTAAACAGCACAGAAAATTAAGTGGAACAAAGAAACTGCTAGCACCACCAAAAAAACAAGCAACAACAACAACAAAATGACAGCACTAAACTCGTACCAATCAGTAATTACACTGAAAGTAAATGGACTAAATGCGCTAATAAAGAGATGAACAGTGGCAAAACTGATTAAAAAAACGCAATCTGTCTATATGCTGCCTATAACAGACACGACTTAGACTCAAACACACAAACAAACTAAAACTAAAACAATGGAAAAAAATATCAAGTAAACAACCACAAAAAAAGAGCAGGAGAGACAATATTAATCTCTGACAAAACATATTTAAAGCAAAATTCACCGCAAAGGATAAGAAAGGACACAGCTTAACCTCTAGAGGGTCAATACACCAGGAGGACATAACTATAATAAATACATAAGCACCTAATGAGACGGCTCCAAGCCACACAAAACAAACCCTAATAGTATTGGAAAGAGAAATAGATAATCCACCATAATAGTAGACTTCAACACACCACTTTCAATGAAGAACATAACATGTAGAAAGAAAATAAAGATACAGAAGATCATAGACATATACAGAAATCTATCCAGTAGCAGCCAAGTATACATTCTTTTCCAACTCACATGGAACATCCTTCAGAATAAACTGCATATTGGGCTGCAAAGCAAACCTTAACAGAATTCAAAACACTGAAATTTTACACAGCATCTTTTCTGATTATAATGACATAAAATTAGAAACCAATAACAGAAACATCAAGGAAAAAAAATCAAATGCATGGAAACAGAACACCACCTTGCTTAAAAACTACTGGATTATAGAAGAAATCAAGGATGGAAAAAATAAATTCATAGAATTAAATGAGAATGAAAACACGTCTCACCAGAACCTTTGGGAAACAGCAAAAGCAGTGCTTAGAGGTCAGTTTATAACAATAAATGCACACATTCAAAAAGAAGAAAGTGCCAAAATCAAAACATTACCCCTACAACTTGAACAAATAGAGAGAAACAAAAGAAGCCCTCAGGCACTAGAAGAAAGGAAATAATAAAGGTTAGAGCAGAAATGAATGAGATAGAGAACAGGAAAACAACTGAAAGAGCAGACAATACTAAAAGACGGTTCTTTGAAAAGATCAGCAGAAACAATAAACCATTGGTCAAATTGACAAAAGAAAAAACAGGAGAGGAAGCAAATAACCTAAATAAGAAATGGAATGGGTGATATCACAACAGACCCAATGGAAATAAAAAGGATCATAACAGAGTACTATGAAAAATTGTACTCTAACAAATTTGAAAATCTAGAAGAAATGGACAAGTTTCTAGGAACACACTACTTACCTAAACTAACACAAATTGAGGTAGAAAAATTAAATAAACCCACAACAAAAGAAGAGATTGAAGAGATAATTAAAAAAATAAAAACCACCACCAACAAAAAAGCCCTGGCCCAGATGGCTTCACTGGAGAATTCTACCAAACTTTCAGGGAAGAGTTAACACCATTACTACCAAAGACATTTCAGGCATAGAAAAGGATGGAATACGCGCAAACTCATTCTATGAAGCCAGCATAACCATGATAGAAAACTCAGGTAAAGATCCACAAAAAAAAGAAAATTACAGACCAATATCTCTCATGAATAAAAAAAAAAATTTCTTTGTGTAAAAAACCTACACAAAGAAAACTACAAAATTTTTTTTTTTATAGACCCAAAAATCCTCAACAAAATTCTAGCCAATAGAATTCAACAACATATCAAAAAATAATTCACCATGACCACATGGGATTCATACCAGGTATGCAGGGATGGTTCAACATTAGAAAAACAATCAATGTAATCCATCACATAAATAAAACAAAACACAAGAACCACATGATCTTATCAACTGGTGCAGAAAAGGTATTTAAAAAAGTCCAAAACCCATTCTTGATAAAAACTCTCAGCGAAATAGGAATAGAAGGAAAATTCCTGGACATAATAAAGGCCATTTATACAAAGCCAACAACTACCATCATCCTAAATGGAGAGTCTTAAAGCATTCCCCTTGAGAAGGGGAACCAGACATGGATGCCCTTTATCACCACTCATATTCAACATTGTACTGGAGGCCCTAGCCAGATCAATAAGGCAAGAAAAAGAAATAAAGTGCATCCAAATTGGTAAGGAAGAAGCAAAAGTATCCCTATTTGCAGATGATATGGTCTTATATGTGGAAAACCCCCAAAAATCCACAAGAAAACTACTACAACTAATAGAAGATTTTGCAAAATATCAGGATATAAGATAAACATACATAAGTCAGTCAGATTCCTCTGCACCAAAAGAGAGAACTTCCAAGAGGAAATCACCAAATCAATACCATTATAATAGCCCCCAAGAAGATAAAGTATTTAGGAATAAATTTAAACAGAGATGTAAAAAACCTACACAAAGAAAACTACAAGACACTATTATGAGAAATCAAAAGAGACCTAAATAAGTGGAAAAACATACCATGCTGATAGACAGGAAGACTCAACATTATCAAAATATCAATTCTTCCCAAAGTGATCTACAGATTCAATGCAATCTCAATCCAAATTCCAGTAACAACTTTTAGTATGTGGGAGAAACAAATCACAAACTTCATACGGAAAAGGAAGAAGCCCCAAATAAGTAAAGAATTAATGAAGAAGAAGAACAAAGTGGGAGGCCTCACACTACCTGATGTTAGAACCTATTATACCACCATGATAGTCAAAAAGGCCTGGTACTGGTACATCAGACACATAGACCAATATAACAAAATTGAGAACCCAGACGTAAATCCATCCACCTATGAGCAGCTGATAGTTGACAAAGGCCCAAAGTCCATTAAATGGGGGAAAAGACAGTCTTTTTAACGAGTGGTGCTGGCATAACTGGATATCTGTCTGCAAAAAAATGAAACAGGACCCATACCTCACATCATGCCCAGAAACTAACTCAAAATGATCAAAGACCTAAATATAAAACCTAAAATGATAAAGATCACGGAAGAAAAAATAGGGACAATGCTAGGAGGCCTGATACACGACATAAACAGAATACAAACCATAACTAACAATGCAGAAACATCAGAAGAGAAACTAGATAACTGGGGTCTGCTAAAAATCAGTTATGCTCATCAAAAGAGTAAAAACAGAACCTACAGATTGGGAAGAAATTTTTAACTATGACATATCTGGTAAGGGTCTAATCATTAAAATCTACAAAATACAGCAACACCTCAACTACAAAAAGACAAATAAAAAAAAATTAAAAATGGGCAAAGTATATGAACAGACACTGCACCAAAAAAGATATTCAGGTGGCTAATGTACACATGAGGAAATGCTCATGATCATTAGCCACCAGAGAAATGCAAATTAAAACTACAAAGAGATGCCTTATCACCCCAATAACACTGGCACTAATCCAAAAAAAGGACACCCTGGTGGTGTAGTGGTTAAATGCTGTTAACCAAAAGGTCGGCAGTTGGAATCCACCAGGTGCTCCTTGGAAACTCCACAAGGCAGTTCTACTCTGTCCTATAGGGTCTCTATGAGTCAGAAATGACTTGATGGCGATGGGTTTGGTTAATCCATGAAACACAAAATAAAAATGTTGGAGAGGTTGTGGAGAGATTGGACTCTCATGCACTGCTGGTGAGAATGTAAAATGATACAATCACTTTGGAAAACAATCTGGTGCTTCCTTAAAAAGCTAGAAGTAGAAATACCATAAGATCCAGCAATCCCACTCATAGGAATATACCCAAGAGAAGTAAGAGCAGTCGCAGGAATAGCCATATGCATACCATGTCCATTGGAGCACCATTCACAATAGCACAAAGATGTAAACAACCTAAATGCTCACCAACAGACGAATGGGAAACAAATTATGGTACAGACACACAGTGCAGCCTACTGACGGAGCCCAGTTCTACTCCGACACCCAACGGGTCACTGTGAGTTGCGTTTGATTCTACTGCAACTGGTGGTGGTTTTTGTTTTATATGAAGATATAGCTGTAGCTATGTTGTTGTTGATGTCTTGTGCTGAATGTTGTTGTTGAGAGCAGTTGCTATTTAGTTGGCTTCTACTCAAAGTAACCTAATATATAAGAGAAAGAAATTTTCCCTGGTCCCGTGCCATCCTAATGATTGTTGGTATGTTTGAGTCCATTGCTGTGGTTATTGCGTCAATCCATCTTTTTGAGGGTTTCCTTTATTTTTGTGATCTTCTACTTCACCTCACAGGACTTCTTTTCCTAGTGATCGGTCTTTGCAGATAATGTGTCCAAAGTAAGTAAGATGAAGTCTTGCCATCCTCATTCCTAAGGAACATTTCACTGTTTTATTGTAAGACTGATTTTTTTTTGTTCTTTTGTTAATCCATGGTACATTCAATATTCTTCACCAACACCACACTTCCACGCATCAGTACTTCTCCTGCCTTCTTTTTTCATTGTCCAGTGTTCACATTCACAGAGGTGAACAAAAAGACCACAGTGTTGAATAGAAGGAGGGAAAAGAGATATCCTTGCCGTGTTCCTGATTTTATGGCAAAATCTTTCAGTCTTTCACCATTGAGTGTAATGTTAATTGTTGGCTTTTCACAACTGTCCTTTATCATTTTAAGGAAGTGTACTGAGGTGAAGGAAATTCAGAACTATATGACAGTATTGCACAACAAGCTATTTAATGGGGCCAACACATTGAAAGTCATATGCAAGGGGGTGGTCCCTGTAGCAGAAGGTCTTCCAGAGGCTAGAGTCACAGGTAGCATCAGAAGGAGAAGAGAGCAAGAAAGCTCCCAGGGGTGAGAAGCGATATCCTCCTGCAGCCAGGCGATAAGTCTCTGGGTCAGAGAGCTCTAAAAGCAGCAGCATCTTAGGGTCTTTATAACTACAGGAATTTATCTTTTTTTTTTTTTTGTAGGACTAGCAGAAGTTGAGTCCAGTTTTGCAGGGTATGTAAAACAGGCAGGTCCTAAGTGGCTAAAAATCTGCTTATTTGGGCTATTTTTAAATCAGTTGGACATGCACAAGTTTGAGTTTCATGCCAGTTTTTTTTTTTTTTTTTCCATATAATACGCCTCAGCTTACTTGAAGAAGTAAATAACTTGGGGCTAATACACAGAGGCCATTTTTGACTCTCACACAATAGGAAGTTCCCTTTTATTCCTGATTTTTGAGTGTTTTTTTGTTAAACGCTTTTTTCTGCATCAGTTGATAGATCATCCCCCTCTCCCTACGTTCTATTAATGTGTTGCGTTACACTGATTGACTTTTATATATGCTGCACTTGTGGGACAAAGCACACAGGGTTATGGCATATGGTCCTTTTAATATGCTGCTGGATTGGAGTTTTACTATTTTGTTGAGGATTTCCATAGATATTTCTATGCAATATTTTTTTCTGCTGGCTTTGTCTGGCTAAATATCAGGATGCTGATAGCATCATGGATTGAGTTACAAATTATTCCTTCCTTTTAGTTTTTGGAAAAGTTTGAGAAAGTTTGATGTTAATTTCTATTTGATGCCTTCTTTATAATTTCTTTGCCATTATTGATATTCTCTATTTGTTGAGACATTATTCTCCTGATTTCCTTTAGGTCTTTGACCACGTTTAACACAGTAGATTTAAACGATTTGCCTAGCAATTCTATGTCATTCGTTCTTCAGGGACTGCTTTCACCGATTTTTTTTTTTTTCCTGTGAATTGGTTGTACTTCCTGTTTCTTGGCATGCCTAGTGTTTTTACCAAACACTGGGCTTTGTGAATTTTATGTTTTAACTCTGAAAAGCAGATTCTCCAGCCTACCTAGTGCTTGCTGTTATTGTTGAGGGCTGTGGTCATCTGTTTAGTGACATTTCCAAACTATTTATTTGTTTGTATGTATTTATTATTTTGCATAGACTGTTTTCTTTGCCATGTGTGGTCACTGAAGTCTATCTTCAGTTATTTTAGTGGTCAACCAGTGACCTGATAGAGACCTTTTTTGGGGTCAAAAAGAGAAGAAAAAGAAAACTAAAAACCCTTTCCTGGTCATTGAAGATTGACTCTGAATTAGGTACTCTTTCAATGCTTAGCCAGGCCACCTACAATTGGGCCTTAGTCTACAACTCCGTTTGTGCAGAGCCCAAAGATCTGCCAGAGGCTCAAACCTAGGGTCCTCTCAGATCTTGTTTGAGCATGCATTCAACCTGGGTATGTACATTGGATCTCTGATCCTTCAGTACATTCAGTATCTCTACAAACAGTTTATTCTCCCATGCATCTGCCTCGTCAGCCTCTTCTTTTCCAGGCTATCAGGTTTGTCTGCTTCTTTCCCTGTTCTCCATTCCTTACCTAAGCTGGTTATGGCATTATATGTCTTTAAGGCTTTTGACAGACAGATACCACCTGGTAGCCACTCACGTCTGAGAGGAGTAAAGCCAAGGCCTATCTCAGAGCAGGTATCTCTGGAACTACCAGATTGGTCAAAATAAACAACAACAACATTTTTAGAAAAAAGATCTGTCTTGTCCACACCCTGGCACCAGCAAGCCACACCAGGAATGTGGGCTGCTGTCTTCACGGCAGCTGCCAAGTGGAGAATGGGGGATAGTAGGTGAATAAACAAAAATGCCACAATTTTTCATCAAAATTCAACAGCATCTTTTCTCATGAACCACTTAATGTTTATTCTGTCAGGTTTTTTTTCCCACTTATTCATTGCTTCAGGGAAACCCTGGTGGCCTAGTGGTTAAGTGCTACGGCTGCTAACCAAAGGGTCGGCAGTTTGAAGCCTCCAGGTGCTCCTTGGAAACTCTATGGGGCAGTTCTACTCTGTTCTATAGGGTCGCTATGAGTGGGACTCGACTCGATGGCATTGGGTTTGGTTTTTGGTTTTTTTCATTGCTTCAGTGGAGGGAATGAATCCTATACCTTCTTAACACACCGTTTTCTGTAACATCCCCTCTCCTGATGTTTTTAAGTGGCCTTTCTCTTATTTCAGAAACACTGGTGGCGTAGTGGTTAAATGCTATGGCTGCTAACCAAGAAGTCAGCAGTTCGAATCCACCAGACACTCCTCAGAAACTCTATAGTGCAGCTCTACTCTGTCCTATAGGGTCGCTATGAGTCGCAATAGACTTGACGGGAGTGGGTTTGGTTTTCTGGTTTTCTCTTATTTCAGTATTTGCTTGGTTGCTGTAAATATTTTAAAACTTTCTAAATTTCTAAAAAAGTTGATTCTAACACTTTTTGCTTTGTCGTTGTTTCTGTGCAGGAACAGGCCCTCCACAGAAGCTATCTGAGGCTATCAACTCGGTCATTTTCACTGACATTATCCACACCTCATTTTTTAAAAATATACACGGATATACAATTGATCCAACAACTTTCACTGAAATGTCTATCCTTTTATCACTCCCCATACAAGCACCTGACATATGTGACTCATCATTGTACACGTATGTGTGCATCTGAATTATGTATTCTCTTCCATTGGTCTATAATTATATCAATACAAATTTTTGATATCACATAGAATGATGCATCTCATTTTATTATTTTTAAAATTCCCTTTGAGCTATCACTGTTTTTTGCATCATTTTATATAAATTCTATAGCCAACTTGTAAATTAAACACACACACATGCACACACTGATGGGATTCTAATGGGGATTATATTGAATTTATGTAATAATTGAAATGATTTATTTTTTCATTCTTCAGTATAATTCATGGATAATACACTTAAATATAATTGTTTCATTACAAGTAAGTATGGGTAGCAGCTAGGGGGAGGCATGAGGAATCTTCTCAAGTGCTAATAATATGTTACTACTTTCATATAGGTTCGTTCAATTTGCGATAATCTATCTGATTAGTTGTGAATGTACTGTATATGGATTTCTTTATTCTGTATAACTTACACAAATCATCCTTCAAATTGCTCTTTACTTAAAAAAAGTTTGTTAGCTATAGCTATTGAAGTTTAGGCATCGTGTTTAGTCAGGTTTAGGCTCTATTGGAACTCAAAAGCATGAAAATGGTCAATAATACTACAAAAATTAATTACAATAATAAAAGATCAAGGATGTATAAAACTCTAAGGCCAAGATCAAGAAGCTGGGGTGGAGATTACCTGAAACTTGAAGCTAGCAACTGGACATGCAACCATATACTTCACTGACTGATGTGGTCTGCAGATGTGAACTTTCATGCAATCTGTGTGAAAAATATTTAAATACGTTAAAATTCATTAAATTTGAATGTACATTTATTAAAATATGGATTTATTATTTTCATTTTTGATAGTAAGTATAAATTAGAATTTCAAACTTTATGTAAAACACAAATGGTTTACACACTTAAGTAATTTCACCACCAATTCCATTCGTAGATATATACAAAATACAAACTCTTGTTTATGGGAAACAGGAGACAAATGCAACAATGTTTATAAGTGCATTGTACATAATAGTAGACAACTAGAAATAAAACAAGCATCTATCAGCAACAACACCAACAACAAAAAATGGATAAATGTGTAGTATAGTCTTAAAACAGAATGCCATTCAATAATAAAATAGAATGGGCTGTCATTTCATTCAACCTGGAGCGTTAGTAGTGTCAACTGAAAAAACAATTTTCAAAAAGATTATCTACAACTTAAAAAAACTTAAGGCCCCTTTATTAAGTTCTATAGCATCTAAAAATATTTTCTAATACCCTATGAATTCTATATTATAATTATAGCAAGAGAATTAAAAAACCAAAAATTCAGAATGATGGTGGAGGTGTAGAAGGATATGAGGAGTCCCTGGATGGTGCAAACAGTTAACATAGTCACTGCTAACTGAAAGCTTGGTGGTTCGAGTCTACCCAGAGGTATAGGAGGATATGAAGAGTCCCTGGATGGTGTGAACAGTTAACATAGTCACTGCAAACTGAAAGCTTGGTGGTTCAAGTCTACCCAGAGGCACCTCAGGAGAATGGATTGGTGATCCACATTAGAAAAATAAGCCGTTGAAAACCCTACCAGGAACAGTTCTACTCTGACACACATGGGGTCGCCAAGAGTTGGAGGAGCACTAAAGATAAATTTACTCTTTTAGTTGTTGGGTTGGGTGGTGAACTTACAGGTATACATTATATTATAAACAAACTGACCGAAGTAAGGCATTCATAGACCAATAAACACATTTTGTCTTGAACCAGAAATGAGTGTTCCTAAAGGCCATTACATATAATTATTATTAAAATTATTGACAATGGATCCAAAAAAATCTTGTCAGTGAATCTCTAAAATATTTCACAGAAATATACACTTTCTTCCAATACCATTGTTCATGCACTGATGGCACACTGGTTGTATTTTGCTCTCATGGTTTATATCCCACTTTATATTTAGCACCAAGTACTTTAGCAACCCACTGCATTATTTATTATCAACACTCAGACTCTAAGAAGTTTCTGATTGGAAAATAAATGATTAAATCCAATTTGGATAATGCTTAAAAAAAATTTTTTTTTTATTAGAGGTAAACATGTGCCTAATTTATGACCAAGCAATTTCAATTTAGGTATATATACAAGAGAATTGAGTTCACGTGTTCTCAAAAAACACTTGTACAGGAAGCTTTATGGTAGTTTTATTCATTATAGTCAAACATTTCTGACATCAGAATGGAAATAATTATTCTAAGCCATATGATGGAATTCAGCTTTGTAATAAAAATGATGGAGACACTCAAAAATATGGTTAAACCTTTTAAACATGTTTAGGAAAAGAAGCCAGACATCAAAGAGAACTTATTTTCTGATTTAAAAGTTTCGACTCAATGGTGATGAGAAATAAGAGCTTCTATTTAATGGCGATAGAAGCCAGAATAATGATTGTAATTGTGGGCCTAAGGCATTAACATGAAAGTAGCATAAGAGATGACGAATGATGAAATGCTCCACCTGTGGTTTCCCTCAAGCTGTAATGATGACAGTTCCACACTTCCAGTTGTTAATTTCAAGTTTTAGCCCAATTCTGAAAGCTTCTTATTTCATAGTATTTCACATCCCATGTGTCCACAAAACTCAAATGTCTGCTTTCTCCCAGTCTCCTGAATCTGCCCAGTCTTTGCCTCTCCACTAATATCACCTTGGTCCAAGGTAATATCTTGTCACAGCTGGACTACTGCAATGGCTTTCTTCTGACCACATCAATTCTCTACCACAACTCTGCAAAGGTAGCCCATTGTTTTAGGTTCAAAGCCAGAATCCTCACATCGATCTAATTTACACTGTAAGACCTGGCTCCAAAACATATACCTATTTTCTGTGTCTCACCAATTTACTCCTTGATCTTTTGTGACTATGCTGGGCATGTCCCCACCTCAGGGAATTCTCACTTGTTCTTTGCTCTTCCCAGAACATTCATCCACAGATATCCACTTGTCTCTTGTCCTCGACTCCTTTTAATTTTTGACAAATGTTGCATTCTTGGTTCTCCCTTCTCTGTTTGACTTAACATTGCAAATATCCTGTTTTCCCGATTCCAATTTTCCACTTAGTTCTTCTTCGTGGTGATTAATACTTTTTGGTAAAAAACATACAGAGTTAAAGCATTAAAGCCCTTGTTCAATGAATGAATAAATAAATAAGTGGTTGTATGCATTTTGCTCTATATTATAGTTTGGTCATCATATGTATTTTCCTGATATTATGTATTATATGGTAAATTATATTTCATGTGCATTTTATTTCAGAATATTAAAAAAGGTACTAAAAATTTGTTATGACATGGGAGCATTGTGTTGACAGGGATTAAATCTATTGCTTTAGAAGATAAAGTTGATAATGGCAACCATTCTCTTGCTTTTACACAGCAAATCCACCGAGTTCCAATAACAATGCTTTAGTTATTTCTGAAAAGTGGAGAAACCAAGGCATTGTTACATTTATTTATTTTGTAAACATTTCTTTGAGCTTACATATCTCTAGACAGTAGGCTAATCAAATCATGTTGGTCAGTCTCAAACTATAAAGGGTTCTTAAAGTCATATTTTCTGTACAAATATCCATTTTCCCAGCACTCTTCTCATGGCCCCCATGACCTCCTTATTCCTCAGACTGTAGATAAATGGGTTCAGAAGAGGTGTAACGATACTGTAAAACACCGCCACCACTTTATCTTCCTCAGGGTAATGCAAGGAATGTGGCTTGTATAGGTGGAGAGAGCAGTCCCATAGAATAGGCTTGCCACAATCAGATGAGAGGAACACATGGAGATGGCTTTTGTCTGCCCTTTACCTGAACTCATCTGGTACACCACAATAAGCACTCGGGCATAAGAAGCCAAAATGGCTATGAATGGTAGTAGCAAATGATAAGGCCACTAAAGAGGACAGTATACTCATACTGGGAGGTGTCCTGACACACCAAAGGCATTAGAGATGGAACTTCACAGAAAAAGTGATTAACGATCCGAGATCTGCAGAATGGAAGTTGAAATACATACAGTGTATGTATTAAAACATTGATAGAACTACTGGCCCATGCATATGTGACCATGGACAAACAGATCATCTTGCTCATGAGCACAGGATAATGTAAAGGGTGACAGATTGCTATGTATCTATCATAAGACATGAAACCAAGAAGAAGAGCTTCAGTTCCACCGAGAGTCAAAAACAGAAAGGTTTGAATCTCACAACCTAAAAAAGTAATGGTCTTACTATTTGACAGGAAGTTTGCTGCCATCTTGGGTATCGTGGTGGAGATGTACATCATGTCAATGAAGGAGAGCTGACTGAGGAGGAAGTACATGGGAGTGTGGAGCAGAGTGTCCAATTGCATGAGGTGGATCAGTATGATATTTCCCAACAAAGCCACTGAGAAGATGACAGTAATGGCAACAAAGAGTATCTTGTTCATTTGGCCATATTGGAAAAGGCCAAGAAGTATAAACTCTGCTCCAAAAGTTCAATTTTCTGTCTTCATGGCTTAAATCAAAACAAAGCAGACCATATCTGAAAATTCCATGTAACAACACTGACCTTTGAGAGAAAACAAAATGATTATTAAATGCAGTAGAATTCCCTTTAATCAGCTTAGGTGACTGTCTCTCCCTGTTTTTATACAGGAAAACCTGGTAGTGTAGTAGTTAAGTGCAATGACTGCTAACCAAAAGGTCAGCAGTTTGAATCCACCAGGCACTCCTTGGAAACTCTATGGGGCAGTTCTTCTCTGTGCTATAGGGTACTATAGGTCAGAATCAATTCAACAGCAATGGGTTTGGTTTTGGGTTTTTATGCACTGAATCTGTGTCTATTGAGCAATGGGCATTTTGAAAAAATAAAATAAAAATAACGTTTCTTTAAAATTGATCACAGAATAAAAATATAATATGGGGATAAAACATTTAGATGATTTGCCAACATGAGTTATGACTCCCCTTGTAAATATCTTCATGATGATAGACTAGAGACATGTTCACGTGTTGTGAAAAAATCTTTCACTCAATTCCTTCATATATATAGTTTAGAATTGCACTGTTGGTTAAACATGGTATAATATTCTTTAAAAAAAATTTCTTGACTCCATTTTTCAATTTTGAATTTGTATTGGCTACACTTTATACATTGTAAGAAAAAAAAATTTTTTTAATTATATTAACATTTGTGGGTCAGGAATATTTTAGCTCTTCTAAATGAATTGGTGGTTATATAGATAACATCTGTAAGTGTAAATGGGAATTCATTGACAAAGCCCTCCAAAAAAAAAAAAGATCGATCGATCTACCTACCTACCTACCTACCTATCATCTACCTATCTACCTACCTACCTATCTATCATCTATCTATCTATCTATCTATCTATCTATCTATCTATCTATCTATCTATCTATCTATCTATCTATCTATATGCCAGACCTAAGGGATGGTTGGAGAATGAATCATTAAAATAGAAGTTAACAATTATTCATCTAAATTTAACTCAAGAAGCATGTCAAGAATGGCATTTTTAATTTTACTTAGTCCTGTTATATTAGTTGGGGAAATTTACATTTAAGCTGCACTTGAAAGAAGTGGCAATTAGTAAAAGTTTATCACTTGCTGCTCAATCAGGATATGAAATCAAAAGACTACTGATGGCTTTTTTAAAATTCAGAAGTTTTGGATAATTCTTATTGCAGAACAACGTTAAGAAATAGAAAATATTTTCAATTAAAAACTAGCCAACTTTAATATAAAACGCCTTGTTGTTGAGTTGATTCCGATTCACAGAGACCCTATAGGACAGAGTAGAATTGCCCCATAGGGTTTCCAAGGAGTGGCTGGTAGACTCGAACTGCCAACCCTTTGGTTAGCAGCAAAGCACAAAATTAACTGACAATAACAATTGTTGATTATACACATGCAAGTACTAATACAATTCTGGCATATAAAATTCAATGACTCATCATCAGTTATATTTACCATTAACTTGACTATACTTGGTCCAAGATGCAGTCACATGAGCAAACCAAAATGTAAGTCTTCGTTCAGTAAATGCCTGTCCTTCTCAGAAGCTGAAATGTAAACTAACCAGTTAGGACTTGCCTGCTGGGCTTAACCTAGTTCAGAATGTCCCATTAATCCCTTCTCCATCACCAGAAATCTGTTGAAAATGAAACTTCTACAAGATTAATTTGTATATGAGCTTATAGACTATATCTGCTATTCATGAATTGGGAAGCTATTGTCTGAAACTTCCTATTCATGAATTGCAAATAAAGCTTATAAGTTCATATGCAAATTTAATCTAGTAGAAATTTTATTTTTTACATTATCTATAGTCAGCCAAGTTTGTATAAACTAAGGCATACTTTTTTTTTTTGAACTAACAATATCACGTCAGGAATTTTCATTGTATAAAAAATTTGTAGAAGTATAGTAAACTTAATATATTTTACAGAAGCAATTTGGAATGATGAGTACACGATAAAAACAGATAAGGGAAGTAAAAAATATCAGCTTGGTGAGATAATGTGCATGTATTCAAAATCAGTTATGAAAACTACACAGCTACACATTATATATAGAAATATAAATGCACATGCATGTATGCATATATATTTCACTTGAAATAAAACAATTTACAAAGTATTTTAATTCAACTGCAAAGATTCTCACCACGAATTTGTATCGCTTGAAATAGTTTACAACCTTTCACCATTCCAATAATATTGTTGAATATGACTATGCCTTGAGCATAATACAAAGTGGCAAGGCAAAAATAAGAAAGAAACATTTTTTCTACCCCAGTCAAGACTACTAGTGATGCCTCCAGGGCCATGCTGCCCAGTAGGGGTTGCACTGGACCTTTAAACCCTACCCTTTTCTCGCTTTACAAAGACACGTCTCTTACCTTGCTCTTTTGTGATTGCTGTCCTAAGAAAATTTAAAATCAATATATGGCCAAATTAATCTCAGATAACATACCTGGATATTCAATTTTTGCAGAGATCATCCAAATGTAATGTGGATAATCTAGCCAGCCCAGAAATTGCCCAAATCAAAGGAAATGGGCATGCAAGAAAAATACTATTCACTCTACATAATTTTTTAAATAAAACACATTCCTTTAAATAGTGTCCCTGAGATTAGTTGTATATTGATCTTTTTGACACTAATTGTAGCAAAGTATTCAAGGTATTATAATATTTTAGGTTAAATTCAGAGTAATAAATGGCCCAAAAGAGTTATTTGAAATCTGAATGGTTGTTATTATGAACAAGACTGCTTTAACTCTAGCAGGCCATGTTTTTAAAACTGAAAAATCAGCCACTGTGTTGAAAACCGTATTCTTTTTCATTAGAAACCCACTGCCATCGAGTTGATTCCAACTCATAGCGACCCGATCGGACAGAGCAGAACTGCCCCATAGAGTTTCCAAGGAGCACCTGGCAGATTCGAATTGCCGACCTCTTGGTTAGCAGCTGTAGCACTTAACCACTATGCCACCAGGGTTTCCAGTTAGACATATAGATTATTTTACATATATAAAAAATAGCTTAAAATTTTATTTTAATTGAGATATATCATCTTTCATATAGAGATCTGTTTCATTCTCCTAGAAGACTTTTTTTAAAAAAAAATAAATTATTAAACAGGGAGTTGGGAAATGGATCTGCAAAATTACATAAAAGATTTTCCTGTCACCTCACTTGGGCACAGTATTAGAGAGGCACAGCAAGTCTGTCTTTCAAAAATTTTTAAGTTAAATTATATTATTTGTTTGTCATATATATTAAAAAGTCACAGACAAAACTGCATATATTAGGAAAATCAAGCTACTTGACACTTCTACAGGATGACAGAAAAATAAATTCACAAAGAAATCCAAAGCTGTGAAATCTCTAATTTGAAACACATTTTAGGAAGTGTTACCATTCTATGAACTTGCAGGATTGTTTAGCAAATAAGTCTTCAATCATTTACCATGAAAAAATTTAGTAGAAAAAAGAATCAAATGTTCAAACTCATTTTCTCGTCCTTATATAAGACTTTAAACCTCTCGGTGGACACAGGCTGGCTGCCTAATCGGGGTGGAATTCTTATTTTGTTTCTCAGAGACCTTCTGGCAAAACTAGACCTCTAGTCCATGATTAAGCACATTGCACAAATTACAAGTGATATTTTATTAGTCCTGGTGTCTGCATCCCTAGGGGGAGGGAGGGAAATGAACAAAGGGTCAAGCCTCAAAATATATTTGTTCAAGTGAAAAAAAAAAAAATCAAATAATTGATATTAGCTGATTGCTTTAAAATTTTTTTTAAAAAAGTTAACTATTTAACCTTTAAAATATGTATGTAGATTTTGACTCCACATAGTAATCAGCTGATGTATAGTTTGATTTTTTTCTATACAAAATATGCATGAAATACTGAGGATATTATTAATGTGCTAAATTTTGCAATAATTTTATTCCCAAAATAGGAAGGTTGGCTTGGCCATGGAAGTAAGGGACTCTGATTTCTGAAAGTCCACAGATCAAATACAGATGCTGTAATCCCTAAGGGTTAAAGTGCCCACGTGTAGAGTAGAATTTAGAGTTTGGCATGGTGCTCAATAACGTTGTTCTATTTCGATGAGATGTACTTAATCTGTAAAAATTGAAGTGAGTTGAAATTTTAAACAGTCAATTCCCTTACCTGATTCTGTGGGATGACATGAAATAGCTGCTGTGCTCAAGAATGGGAAAAGAAAAATTGCAATGACTTAAGAAGAAACTCGATGTGGGTTAGATTTTGGGAAAAAAATACACAGGTTTATTCTCTCATGTACAGACAGGGATGTAAGTCACATCGTAAGATCTTATCTTCATTTTTCTCCGATTATGATATATATGTTATTTTATAATTCATAAATTATAATTTATAATAATTATTCCTTAATTTGAAATATTTTGTCTCATTATTCTCTAAATCACCTTTCAGAGAAAACTCCAGGGGCCAACAATCACTGAATCAGTTTTAGGAGGAAACACAGGTGTTTAGGAACCCTAATCTCAGATTTTTACTGAACGATTGAGTCCTATGAATAGTCAACATTTGCCTCACATTCAGTCACTTGTGGAAGGATTTCTAGAATGTCGAAGTGACATTTGTAAGTTTTGAATACTGTGAAACTTGTACAGTTTCTGGCATTTTCTTTAAGAACGAGAGAGCAAAAATACAAATATAAAATTGATATGACTGTGGAAGAGGCCTGCACAGGTGAGAGGATCTGCAGTTCAAGTTTCTTAAGTTTCAGTGAAAATCTACCTCTGAAGTTAGGTTTGATACCTTTAAGTGGTGCTTGTTGTTATTGTTTTATTATCACTTGATATTGTGTGAGAAAAATATTTAAGTGTATTATACACAGAGAGTTGTCAGCTACTTTGAGAGAACATGAAAACCTAGAACTCTTCCTGTGGCATAAAAAGAGAGATATCTCTCAGGGGCCAAACAACTTACAATGTTGTCCAGCATGATGTAAGCCCTCAAAAAATATTAGCTTTAATGATGATTATTAATGATGATGCTGTTTTTACTGCCTTTTTGGATTATTATTTTACACAAACTAAGATAGATTCAAGGATGGAAGCATCTCCTCCACTGCTTTGCTCAAATGTGGACACAAATCCTTCTAAAAGCTTTCCCCATCCCAGTGTGACATGGTTCTACTAAAGTTTCAAGAGAAAAATAAACAAAACTAGAACAAACTATCTACAGGGAGAATTACTTAAAATAAGCCCTGTACATACAGTCACTCTCTCTGATAAGGTTCAAAGACCTAAAGTTTGGTATTGAAGAAATCTGAAGTATAAGAGAGTAATCAGTAAATAAATAGAGAGAGATAAATGAATGAATGAATAAACAAATAAGCAGAGATATCAAGTTTGGTTCTCCAGAGCTCTAGTCAAAACCTGATTTTTGTGTGTTCATCTGACTTCCTGCAATTTTGTTGGATTTGTATATTAAATCTAATAGTTTATTTTTGTTTTTGTTGGTTTGTTGTGTGTGTGTGTGTATTCTTTGTTGTTGTTGTTAGGTGATGTCAACTTTGTTCTGACTCATAGCGACTCCTATGTACAACAGAAGGAAACACTCCTCCGTCCTGTGCCATCCTCACAATCATTGTTATGCTTGAGCCCAGAGTATTTCTTAGGATATTCTGTATATAAGATCATGTCATTTGAACAGGAACAAATTTACTTCTTTTCAAATTTGAATGCCATTTCCTATTTTTTTTTTTTTTCCTAACTTTTCTGGCTAGTATTTATGTAATAATATGGAATAAGAGTTGTGAAGTCAAGCATCCTTGTTTTGTTCCTGATGTTACGGAAAAACTTTTACTTTTTCACCAATGTGTGTGATGTCAGCCGTGGGCATTTCATAACTGTCCTTAATCAGATACAAGCAGTTTCCTTACATTTCTAGTTTGTTGGGAGATTTTATTCTGAAAGGGTACTGGAGTGTGTCAAATGATTTTTCTGCATCAATTAATATAATCATTTTTGTTCATTCTCTTAATTAATTGATATTTATGTTTAACCACTTCTGCATTTATGGGATAAGTTTCACTGGGTCGTGGTGTATAGTCCTTCCAATATGCTGCCCTATTTGGTTTGCTAGTATTTTGTTGCAATTTGCTGCTGAATTTGGTTTGTTAGTATTTTATAGACGATTTGCATCCATATTCATAAGGTACATTGTGATTTATTTTATTTTTTTTTTGCTTTGGTATCAGGGTGATAATGTCATTCTAGAATGAGTTGCCTTCTATTTTTTGGAAGAGTTTGAGAAAGATTATTGTTAATTTCTATCTGGTGTCCTTTTATAATTTCTATCCTATTGGCAGTCTCTATTTGTTAAGACATTATTTTACTGGTTACCTTTAGTCCTTTGTACGTGATATCCATTAGCACCTTGAACATATTTAATACAGTTCATTTATATTATTTCTCTAGTAATTCCAATATCTGAGTTGACTCAGGGATTGTTTCAAATTTATTTATTTTTTCCTGTGAATGAGCCATGTGCTCCTGTTTATTTGCATGCCTAATATTTTGTTGATGCTGTTGTGGAAAACCAAACATTGTGAATTACAAACCATAATTATTAAAATTATTGACAATGGATTAAAAACAATCTTGTCAGTGATTATCTTAAATACTTCACAGAAAATGTATACTTTCTTCCAATACCATTATTCATGCACTGTTTGAGCACTGGTTGGATTTTATTGTCATGGCTTATATCCAATTTTATATTTAGTGCCAGGTAGTTTAGCAAGTCACTGCATTATTTATTATCAACAATTAGACTCTAAGAATTTCTCTTGTATCGCTGAATGGAATACAAATGATTAAACCCACATTGCAATAACACATTCATAGCTGTACATGTACTTAAAATATGACCAAGCAATTTCAATCTTTGATGTATATACAAGATAATTCAGTTAATATGTTCTCAAAAAGCATTTGTGCAGGAAGTTTTATGGCAGTTTTATTCATGATAGCCAAACATTTCCTGCATCAGAACGGAAACAATTGCTCAGGAGCCATACAATGGAATGCAGCTTTGTAATATAAACGATGGAGTTATAGAGACACACAAAAATATGGTTAAATCTTTTAAATATGTTGACTGAAAGAAGCCAGATATCAAAGTGAACTTTTTTTTTTCCCGATTCCAAAGTTTCTACCCAATGGTGATGAGAAATAAGAGCTTCTCTATTTAATGGTGATAGAAGTCAGAATAATGACTGCATTTGTGGGGCCAAGAGGTCAACGTGAAAGTAGCACAAGAGGTGCTGAATGATGAAAACGTTCCACCTGTGGCTTCCCCCAAACTATAATGATAACAACTCCATACTTCCAATTATTTAGTCCAAGTCCTAGCCCAATTCTGAAGCGTTTCATATCCCAATGTGTCCACAAAACTCAAATATCTGCTTTCTCCCAGTCTCCTGAATCTGGCCAGCTTTTGCTCCTCCACTAATATCACTTCCATCCAAGGCCATATTTTGTCACACCTGGGCTACTGCAATGGCCTCCTTGTGTTCACATCAATTCTATACTCACAACTCAGCAATGGTTGCCCAGCATTTTGGGTTAAAATCCAGAATCCTCATACTGATCTAATTTATACTACATGTTCTGGCCCCATTACATCTACCTATTGCCTAAGTCTCACCAATTTACTCCTTGATCTTTTGTGACTATGCAGGGCATGTTCCCATCACGGAAGTTCTCACTTGCTCTTTGCTCTTCCCAGAACACTTTTCCTCAGATGTCCACTTGATTCTCTTCCTTAACTCCTTTTAGTCTGACAAATTGTCACATTCTTGTTTCTCCCTTCTCTATTTTACTTATAATTGCAAACATCTTTTAGTTTCCCTATTCCAATTTTCCACTTAGTTTTTCTTCATGGCAATTAATACTTTTTGATATACTGTACAATTTATGCATTAATTTTATATATTGTCTTTCTCCTCACAATGAAATGTAAACTTTAAGAGAGAAGACATTTATCTCAGTTTTATATTGCTCAACCCCATATCACCAGTGCCTATAATTGCGTCACATACAAAGTTAAAGCATTAAAACTTTTGTTCAATGAATGAAAGAATGAGTGGATATATGAAATCTGCTCTATACTACAGTTTGGTCATCATATATATTCTCTAGGTATTACGCATTTTGCAATAAATTATATTTTCTATGCATTTTATTTCAGCAAATTAAAGAAGAAAAATATTTGCTATGACATAGGAGTATTGTGTTTATAGGTACTAAATCTACTGCTTTAGAACATAAACAACGTAGATAATGGCAACCATTCTCTTGCTTATACATTGTAAATCAATCCAGTTCCAATAGTAGTGATTTAGTTATTTCTGAAGAGAGGAGAAATGAAGTCATTTGTCTATTTATTTTGTAAACATTTCTTTGAGCTTACATCTCTCTAGACAGTAGGCTAATCAAATCATGTTGTTCAGTCTCAAACTATAAAGGGTTCCTAAAGTCATATTTTCTGTACAAATGTCTATTTTCCCAAAACTCTTTTCCTAGCCCCCATGACCTCCTTATTCCTCAGACTGTAGATAAATGGGTTCAGAAGAGGTGTAATAATACTGTAAAATACCACCACCACTTTATCTTCCTCAGGGTAATGCAAGGTGTGTGGTCTTGTATAGGTGGAGAGAGCAGTCCCATAGAATAGGCTTGCCACAATCAGATGAGAGGAACACGTGGAGATGGCTTTTGTCTGCCCTCTACCTGAGCTCATCTGGTACACCACAATAAGCAACCGGGCATAGGAAGCCAGAATGGCCATGAATGGTAGTAGCAGAATAATAAGGACACTAAAGAGGACGGTATACTTATACTAGGAGGTGTCCTGACACACCAAAGGCATTAGAGATGGAACTTCACAGAAAAAGTGGTTAATGATCTGAGATGTACAGAATGGAAGTTGAAATACACACAGTGTATGTATTAAAGCATTGATAGAACTACTGGCCCACGCACATGTGACCATGGACAAACAGATCATCTTGCTCATGAGCACAGGATAATGTAAAGGGTGACAGATCGCTACATACCTATCATAAGACATGAAACCAAGAAGAAGAGCTTCAGTTCCACCAAGGGTCAAAACCACAAAGGTTTGAATCTTACAACCTAAAAAAGTAATGGTCTTACTATTTGACAGGAAGTTTGCTGCCATCTTGGGTACCGTGGTGGAGATGTACATCATGTCAATGAAGGAGAGCTGACTGAGGAGGAAGTACATGGGAGTGTGGAGTGGAGTGTCCAATCGGATGAGGTGGATCAGTATGATATTCCCCATCAAAGTCACTGAGAAGAGGCCCACAATGGTAACAAAGAGGACAGTGTTCATTTGGCCATATTGGAAAAAGCCAAGAAGTATAAATTCTGTTCCAAAAGTTCAATTTTCTGTCTTCATGGCTTAAATAAAAATAAAGCGGACAATATCTGAAAATTCAGTGTAAACAACATTGAATGTCCTTCAGAAGAAAACAAAATGATTATTAAATGCAGTAGAATTTCCTTGAATCACTTTAGGTGACTATTTCTGCCCTTGTTTCTATGCACTGAATCTGTGTCTGTTGAGCAATGGCCAATTTGAAAAAAAAAATATTATCTGGAAATAAAAATTTAGATGATTTGCCAACATGAGTTTTTTCTCCCCTTTTAAATATCTTCAAGATGAGAGACTGGAGATGTGCTTACTTGGTATGAAAAAAAAAAATCTTTCACTCCATTCATTTAAATAATTAAACATGACAGTGATGTTCAAATATGGTATAATATTCTTACAAAAAGAATTTCTTTCTCCATTTCTCAATTTTCAAATTATATTGGCTATAGGTTGTAATAAATGTTTATTACCATTTGTATGTCAGGAATACTACAACTCTTGTAAATGAATTGGTGATTATTTGTATAATATCTGTAATTGTATGTGGAAATTTGTTGCCCAGGCAAAAAACAAATATGCAAGACCTTTAAGAAGGGTTGGAGAAAGAAACATTAAAATGTTACGTTAGCAATTATTAATCTAAGTTTAACTCAAGGAACATGTCAAGAATGGCATTTTGAATTTGACTTGGTCCTTTTATATTAATAGGGGAAATTTACATTTAAACTGCACTTGGATGAAATGTCAGTTAGTAAAATGTTATTACTTGCTCCTCAGTTGAGATATGGAGTCAAAAGGTATTGATGCCCCATTAAAATTTGAAAGTTTTAGGTAATTGTTATTACAAATATTGCTCAACGAAGTTGAGAAATTAAAATTATTTTCAGTAAAAACTAGTCAGCTTTAATATAAAGTGTGACAAATATGAAAATTAATTGACAATACCAACTGTTGATTATAAAAAAATAAAAAAATACATACATGCAAATATAAATACAATTCTAGCATATAGAACTCAATGATCTATCATAAAGTTTTATTTATTGTTGACCTGACTATACTTGGTTCAAGGTGCAGTCACTTATGCTAAGCCCCACATCAGCAAACCAAACCTAAGTCTAGTTCCTACAAATGCCTGACCTTCCCAGAAGCCAAAATGTGAGTTAACCAATTAAGACTTGCCTGCTGAGCTTAACCTAGTTCAAAACGTTCCGTTAATCCCATCCCCATCACCAGAACTGTTAAAAACAAAATTTTTACAAAATTAAATTTGTATAAGAACTCATAACCTGTAGTTGCTATTCATGAATTAGAAAGCTCTTGTCTGAAACTTCCCATTCATAAATTGCAAGTTAAACTTATGGGTTCATATACAAACCTAATCTTGTAGAAATTTGGTTTTTAACATTATCTATAGTCAGCCAAGTTGGTATAAACTAAGGCACATTTGACTATAAGTAATCATATCATTAAGTTATATAGGAAAGATACTACACACATTTCATATATTCTAAAAAGCTTTGATCCTATTGAACCGTCTTTCTTCATTATAGGCCTTTCTCAAAGAACAGTGCTTTTCTCTAAAACTGCAAACACAGTGATATAAAATAATGATGGATGTTTGTATAATTCAGAAAAAAACGAAGACTTATTCTAACAACATTATGATTTTTTTGAATGTTCTAATCCATGAAATAGAATATGACAAATAAAAATAACACAAAAAAGAAAAAAAAATTTCTATTTAAAAGCTTTACTGTTTTTGAAAACCTAATAAATGAAAAACGATTAACTTGCTAAAAGTGTTCGATAAATTGTATAAATTATAATTTATAGTTAGTGACATTCTAATACATTATATTTTTAATATTCTTAAAATTTTTCACCTTAGTAATAACAATACTCAATGATAATAAAATATTATTTAAATATGGTTATCCAAAAAACTGGCTTATGTTTTAAAAATATCAAATGCAAACACATGTAACTGAAAGGACAAAATAAATGTCATTGCAAGCTAGTTCACTGTAAACCAATTTATGTAAATAGAATCTAAATTTTAAGATAAGTTATATATTTCAGACCATGATGCAATTTTTTAATAAAAATCTGAAAGAAAATGATTGAGTTAGAAATAAAAATTAAAAAAAATGTTGATCAGAGAATGAAGAGGAGGAAATACAACACATAAAATTTTATGGATATAAATGTGATGAAATAGGGTGATAATTGGGCGTGATAGAAAAACAGGAAAGTAAGAATACAATAGCTGTAGAAGTTATCAGGAGTCTTGATTCTGTGTAGTGATTTTAGCACTGAGCTGCTAACTGAAAGGCCGGCGGTAGTTGGAACCCACCAGTTGCTGAACAGGAGGAGAAAGATGTGGCAGTCTGCTCCTGTAAAGATTTACAGCCTTGGGAACCCTGTGGGGCAGTTCTACTCTGTCCTATAAGGTCACTATGAGTTGCAATTGACTCCATGGCAGTGGGTTTATAGAAGTTATGTAATTATTATATGACTATATATCGTCAATAAATTATATACTCTGCCCATTGCCTTGGAGTCAATTCCATTTCATAGTGACCCCCGGGCAGAGCAGAACTGCCCCATAGGATTTCTAAAGCTACAATCAGTACAGAAGGAGCCCTGTTTGTGCTGTGGTTATGTGTTTGGCTGATAACAGAAGAGTTGGTGGTGTGATCCTACTAGGTGCTTTGAGGGAGCAAGATGTGGCAGTCTGCTCCTGTAAAGATTTACTGCCTTCGAAACCTACTTTGTCCTATACGGTCACCATGAGTTGGAATCTACTGGATGACAGTGGGTTAATCTTTATAGAAACAGGCTGCCACATCTTTCTTCCTTGAAGTTCCTGGTAGGTTCCAACCCCTGACCTTTGGGTTAAAGCCCAATGCTTAACCACTGTACAGCCAGGGCTCCTTCAATAAAATATGTAGAGAAGTCTGTTCTTTTTGTGAATTTGATCATCTGTTCTACATTTTCTCCCACTCTGTCCAGGACTTTCTGTTGTAATCCCAGTCAGAGCAGAACCCTGGAGACTATGGCCCCTGGAGATCCTTCTAACTCAGAAATGAAGCCACCCCTGAAGTTTGCCTTTCAGCCAAAGGTAAGACAGGCCTATAAAACGAACAGTATATGACATCAAATGGGCTACACCTGCCAAAAAACAGAGAGGAGAAGGCAAGAAGGGACAGGAAAACTGGACAAATGGAATGTGGGAATGTGGCGTGGAAAGGGGGAGAGTGCTGACACAATAGGGATTGCTGCCAATGCCATGAAAAAAATCGTGTATAAATTTTTGAATGACAAAGTAATATAAACATATATATGGAAGGAAAAATTTATTTAAAAAAAAGAAAATGGGAACACTGGCAACAATTTCCAATCTATTGGAATGCCCGTTTCATCAGGTGGGGGTCGTTATTTTGATTTTGTAGTTTTTACCAAAAAAAATTTCATGTAAAGAATTATATATCTAAACAAGAACCCAAATTAAATTCTTAGAATAAATAAAAAATTTTAATATCACAAATAAAATCCAATTTACCAAAAATTAATAATAAAAATGAAAAGAGCTGACTAAGCAGAAAAAAAATATACAAATAAGTGATACATCAAAAATGAAATAGAAGGCTTAAAATAAAGAAATAATCCCAAAATATTAAAACCTAGTTAAACAAAACAACTTTATTAAATTATTAGGCCAAAAATGTTGTGAGCAACGTTATCAGATATGCAGTAGCATAGTTTTGGTAAAACACGGTAGATCTTTTCAAAACTTGCTAATCATTTCTCACGACCTTTGATCATTTTCATACCTGTCGCAGTCGTTGAGTTAGGGCTGCTTACCAAAAGGTTTGCAGCTCGATTCCACCAGCGGCTCCTTGGAAACCATACTGGGCAGTTCTGCTCTGTCCTACAGGGTGGCTTTGAGTCAGAACAGACTTGATGGAAACCGCTTTTTTTTTTAATTAACAGTTTCATATTAGGAATTTTTCTTGTGTAATTTATAGAAATACACTAAACATACAGGAGAAATTTGAAATGAAGGGCACATGATAAAAATGGAGAAAGGAACTAAAAACATCAACTTGTTGAGATAATGTGCATATATTCAAAATCGGTTATGAAAACTAGACAGTTACACATTATATACACACATATATACATATGCATATAAGCATATATATTTCACTAAAAATAAAACAATTTACAAAATATTTTAGTACCACTGCATAAGTTTCTTAACAGGTGTTTGTATTGCTTGAAATACTGTACATAGTTTACAATGATAATAATATTCTTTCACCTTTCTAATAATATTCCTGAACATGACTATGTCCTAAGCATAATGTAAAGTGGTAAGGCAAAAATAAGAAAGAAATGTTTTTTCTACCCCAGTCAAGACTATGAGTGATAGCTGCAGGGCCATGCTGCCCAGTAGGGGTTGCATTGGACCTTCAAACCCTAACCCTTATCTCACCTTCCCAAGAAATGTCTCTCACCTTGCTCCTTTGTGATTGCCGCCCCAAGAAAATTTCAATTCAATGTATGGTCAAATCAATCTCACATAACTTACCTTGATACTCATTTTTGCAGAAATCGTTCAAATGTAATCTGAATAATTTGGGTAGCCCAGATATCATGCAAATCAAGGAAATGAGTGTGCAAAAAAAACAATACAATCCACTCTACATAATTTATCAAATAAAACAAATTCCTTTAAATAGTGTCCCTGAGATTAGTTGTATATTGATCTTTTTGATATGAATTGTAGTAAAGTCTCCAAGGTATTGTAATATTTTAGGTTAAATTCAGAGTAATTAGTGGCCTAAAACAGCTATTTGAGATTTGAATGGTTGTTGTTATGAAGGAGACTGCTCACATCCAGCGGGTCATGTTTTTAAAACTGAAGAATAAGCTACTGCATTGAAAAGCACATTCTTCTTCATTAGATGTGTAGACATCCACATTCTTTTCCAGATATAAAGTAATTAATTTTAAAACTTATTTCCGTTGAGATATATAGTGTCTCATATAGAGATATGTTTCATTTTCCCAGGAAATTTTATTTGAAATAAAACATTAGGTCAGAAGCTGGGGAAGGGGTCTGCAAAATTAAACAGATTTCCCTGTCACCCCACTTGGGGATAGTGTTACATACTCACAGCAAGTCCGTCTTTCACAAAGTTTTAAGTTAAATTATATTGTTTGTTGGTTATATATATCAAAGAGTCACAGAGACAAACTGCATATATTATGAATAATTAAGCTACTTTATTTGGCACCTCTACGGGGTGGCAGAGAAATAGATTTGAAAAGGAATCCAAAACTGTAGAAACCTCTAATCTGAAACACATTTCAGGAACTGTTACCACACTACGAGTGTGCAAGATGGCCTTTGTTTTTTTTTTTTTTGCTTCAGACAATAAGCCTTCAATCATTTACCATGAAAAATTTTAATAAAAAAAGAAATGTTCAAACTCATTTTCTTATATGAGGCTTTCAACCTCTTGATAGAAATGGGCTGACTGCCTAATCATAAAAAAAAAAAAAGAAAATCATGGTGGAATTCATATTTTGTTTCTCAGAGGCCTTCTGGGGGAACTAGGTCTCTAGCCCACAATTAAGCACATTGTAGAAATTGTAGGTGATATTTTATGAGGCCTAGTATCTACACTCTGGGGAGAAAAAAAAAAAAGAACAAAGGGTCAAGGCTCAAAATATATTTGTTCAAGTGAAAAACAAATCAAATAACGAATCTTAACTGAATGTTAAAAAAAGAAAAACCAGTTAACTCTATTTTACCTTTAAAATATGCGTGTAGATTTAGACTCCACATAATTAGTAATCAACTAATATTTACTTTGATTTTTTTCTGTACAAAATATGCATGCAATACTGAGAATTATATAATGTAGGAGATATTATGTTAAATACTGCAATAATTTTATTCTCAAAATAAACAAGTTGGCTTGACCATAGAAGTAAGAGACTCAGCTTTCTGGAAGTCCACAGATCCAATATAAATGTTTCAGCCCCTAAGGTTTAAATGTCTCCAAGTTCATAGACAGGAATTTAGATTTTGGCATGATGCCCACTTAAATTTGTTCTATTTGAATGAGATATATTTAATCTGGAAAAATTAAAGCGAAGTGGGATTTTAACCAGCCAATTCTCTTACCTAATTCCATGGGATGACATAAGACAGCTGCTGCGCTCAAGTAGGAAAAAGAAATGTGCAATAACTTAAGAAGAAAGGTGATGTAGGTCAGAGTTTAGAGAGAAAATACATAGGTTAACTCTATCACACACAGAGATATAAGTCACATCAGTAAGTTCTTATCTTCATTTTTCCTCAATTATAATTTATAACATAATTTCTTCTTAATTTGAAATATTTTATCTCATTATTCTCTAAAACATCTTACAAAGAAACTCCAGTCATCAATCATTGAGTCAGTCATAGGATAAAACATAAGCATTCTGGAAACCAAATCTCAGAGTTTAACTGAAGAATTGAGTCCTATGAACGGTCAACACTTGCCTCACTTTTGTTCACTGGTGGACATATACCTAGAATATCAAGGTGACATTTGTAAATTTTGAATAATGTGAAACTTGTGCAGTTTTTGGCACTTGATTTTAGAACCAGAAGACAAAAATGCAAATATAAAATCAATATAATCTTGGAAGGGGCCTGGACAGGTAAGAAGGTATTTGCTCTCTTGATTCAGGTATTAACTTTTAAGTGTTACTGGTAATAGCATCTACCACTAATATTGTTTATTAAAAAGTAAATTAGTTAACACATGCAAACAACTTACAACATTGTCCAGCATGCTGCGAACACTCAACAAACAGCTTTAATGATGATTATTATTGATGCTGCTGTTTTTACTGCTTTTTTGATTATTATTTTACATAAACTAAGATTCAGGGATGGAAGCATCACCTGCATTGCTTTGCTCAAACACAGACACAAATCCTTTTAACAGCTTTCTACACCCCCATGTTACATGGTTCTACTAAAAACTCAACAAACAAAAATAGAACAAACTCTCTGCACTGAGAATTACTTAAATAAATTTTATAAATACAGTCACTCTCTCTGCTCAGGTTCAAAGACTCTCCCAACAACATGATCACTGTTGAGGGTTGACCTCCTTCCAGCCAGGGGCAGCCTTCCTACCTAATAGCCAACACAGGGCAAATGAATGTTTTTGCCACCACCTGAGAAGCACTGAGTCTATACACATGGCTGCTTGGGCCCAAGATAGTGAACCAAGAGAGAATCATTAAGTCTCTTTTCCTCCAAATTTAAGCTCTTTAAATTCATACAAATAAGAAAAAAAAAGACCATCCAATTTTTTTGGATCAAGCTTAATGAGAAGTAATTTAAAGTAGATTTAAAGCAAACGTGTTATGAAGAAAACTAATCAAGTAAATCAATTTTTCCCATAGGCATAATTAAGAAGTCATTGACATCTTTTTTTCCCTTAAAATCCAGGTCAATTTGAAGTTTGGTGTTGAAGAAATGTGAAACTCAAAAGGGTAATAAGTAAACAAATAGAGAGAGATAAATAAATAAATGAACTGATGGATGAACGGACGGATGGATGGATGGACGGACGGACGGATGGACAGGCATACAGAAAGACAGACATATGAATGAATGAATAGATGAATAAGTAGACAAAGAGATAGCTATATCAACAAATCAATAAATAGATGGATAAATAGATAAATAATAACAAGTTTGGCTTTCCAGAACTGTATTTTGGTGTGTTGATCTGATATCCTGCCATTCTGTTGAATTTGTATATTAAATCTAATAGTTTCTTTTTGTTTTTTATTTGTATTGTATATTTGTGGGTGTGTGTATGTGAGAGAGAGAGAATTCCTTAGGATATTCTATGTATAAGATCTTGTCATCTTGAATATGAAAATTTTTACTTCTTTCCAAATTCAAATGCCTTTAAAAAAAATTTTAGCCTAACTTTTCTGTCTAGTATTTCCAGAAAAATGTAGAATAAGAGTTCTGAAATCAGGCATCCTTGTCTTGTTCCTGATGTTAGGGAAAACTTGTAGTCTTTCACCAATGCGTGTGATGTTAGCTGTGGGTGTTTCATAAGTGTCCTTAATCAGATACATGTAGTTTCCTTACATTCCTAGTTTGTTGAATGATTTTATTATGAAAGGGTCTTGGATTTTGTCAAATGATGTTTCTGCATTCATTAATCAAATCATTTTTCCTTCATTTTCTTAATTAATTGATATTTATGCTTAACAACTGTTGCATTTGTGGGATAAGTTCCACTGGGACGTGGTTTATAGTCTTTTCAATATGCTGCTATGTTTGGTTTGCTAGTATTTTGCTGCTGGATTTGGTTTGTTAGTACTCTGTTGAAGATTTGCATTCATATTCATAAGGGATATTGTGGGTTTTTTTGGCTTTGGTATCAGGGTGATTATGTCATCATAGAATCAATTACAAAGTGTTCCCTACTATTTTCTTTTGCAAGAGTTTGAGAAAGATTAATGTTAACTTGTCTTCAGTACTTCGTTATAATTTCTATCTCCTTATTGTTGTTGTTGTTTTTGCTAGGTGCGCTCAAGTCATTTCTGACTCATAGCCACCCTGTGCACAACAAAAGGAAACCCTGCCCGATCCTGTGCCATCCTCACAATCATTGCTATACGTGAGCCCATTGTTGCAGCCACCATGTCAGTCCATCTTGTTGAGGGCCTTCCTCTTTTTCACTGACCCTATTCTTTCCCAAGGATGATGTCCTTCTCCAGAGACTGATCCTTCCTGACAACATGCCCAAAGTGTATGAGATGAAGTCTCACCATCCTTGCTTCTAAGGAGCATTCTGGCTGTAGTTCTTCCAAGGCAGATTTGTTCCTTATTTTGGCACATCATGATATATTCAATATTCTTCAGCAATAGATGCCAATTTTTCTTCAGTCTTCCTTACTCATCATCCAGCTTTCATTGCTTGGGTCAGGGGCACCTTAGTCTTCAAGGTGACGTCCTTGCTTTTTAACACTTTAAGGAGGTCTTTTGTAGCAGATTTGCCCGCTGCTGCTTCCATGGATGCTGATTGCTGAAACAAGTAAATGAAATCCTTATTGTTTTGGGTTTTATATTTAGGTCTTTGATCCATTTTGAGTTAGTTTTTGTTTATGATATGAAGTATGGGTCCTGATTCCTTTTTTCTACAGACGGACATTCAGTTTTGCCAGTGCCATTTGTTAGAGACTGTCTTTTCCCAATTTAACAAAATTTGGCCCTTCGTCAAAAATCAGCGGCCCATAGCTGGACGGATTTACATCTGTGTTCCAAATTCTGTTCCATCGGTCTATGTGTTTGTCATCGTACAAATACCAGTCTGTTTTGATTGCCATGCCTGTATAGTAGGTTCTGAGATTCAGTAGTGCGAGGCCTTCTTTCTACCTTGTTCTTCTTTAGTAGCACTTAACTTATCCAAGGCCTCTTTCCTTTTCACATTGGGTTGGTGATTAGTGTTTCCATCTGATTAAAGAATGCTGTTGCAATTTGGATCCGTCTTGCATTATATTTGTAGATCACTTCAGGTAGTATTGACATTTTCATGATGTTGAGTCTTCCTATCCATGAGCATTTTTTTTTTCTTCCAATTATATAGGTCTCTTGGTTTCTTGCAGTAGCATTTTGTAGTTTTCTTTGTATAGGTCTTTTATATCCCTGGTTAGATTTATTCCCAAGTATTTTATCATTTGGGGGGCTATTATAAATGGCATTCTTTTTGTGATTTACTTTTTGAAGTTCTCTTTGTTGATGTAGAGGAATCCAACTGATTTTTTATATGTTGATATTGTACGCTGCTACTTTGCTGACTCCTTCTATTACTTCCAGTAGTTTTTTTGTGGAATCCTTGGAGTTTTCTATGTATAGGTTCATTTCATCTGTGTATAGGGAAAATTTTGCTTCTTCCTTCCAATTTGGATGTCCTTTATTTCTTTCTTTTTTCCATATTTCTTTAGTTAAGACTTTCAGTGCAATGACATTTTGGTTAGCAGCCGAGCACTTAACCAATGCACCACCAGGCCTCCTCTATGTCGTTACCTTGAAATTTACCGTTATCTTCCTAAGTTTAAAACAGTCTTTTATTTATTGATATCGCTTTGGCTTCCTCTCCATATGGAAGTTCTATAACTACACCATTTCTTCCCTCTTTTTTGTTTTGATGTCATCATTTACATATTGATGTCTTTGGTTCCCTGTTTTTAGCTTTGTTTTGTTTTTTAAATTCTTTATTTGGGTTGGTATCTGGGTGGTCTGTCCTGCGTCCAAATATCAGATTATTGTTTAATGTTTTTGGTTCTCTATTCGAAGGACTCTCTTTAATATTTCTCATAAGTTTGGTCTGGTTTTTACAAATTCCCTTAATTTCTGCTTATCTGGAAATATTCTAATGTTGCCATTGTATTTGAGAGACAGTTTTACCGAATATAGAATTGCTGGCTGGGTTTTTTTTTGTTTTTGTTTTTGTTTTTTTACTTTTGACCTTTTATATAGGTCTTCCCACTGTCTTCTTGCCTACGTGGTTTTAGCTACATAGTTGGAGATTAGTTTTATTGGTTCCCCTTTGTAGATAGGTGACTTTATTTTTCCTTAGCTGATCTCAGGATTCTTTGTTTGTCTTTGGTCCTTTTTTTTTTGCAAGTTTGTTTATAAGTCTTGGTGACTTTCTTTGGGCTCTATCCTGTATGGGGTTCATTGTGCTTCTTGGATGAGTATCTTCTTATCTTTCATAATGATAGATAGCGAAGTTTTCTGCCAGGATTACTTTGACAATTGTCTCTGTGTTTTGCATTGCACCCAGCCCCATCCATTGGATCTCTTATCATATGCAAGTTTTTCCTCTTGATAGTGTCCCACATAATTATTAGGATTTCTTCATTCTTTTTTCTGATTTTTCCTCAAACAAATTGGTATCAAGGGATTTTTCTTTAATTTCACTAATCTGTCTTCCATTGCTTCAATTCTGGTCTTATATCCTTCTTTTGAGTTGTCTGTTTCTGAAATTTTATTCTTAATCTTTTGGCTTTCTAGTTGATGTTTTTGTATGGTTTCTAGTTGTTTCGTTTTTATATTGTTTTCCTGAATTCTTTATCGCTTTTATGAGTTGTAAACAACTTGACAACAATGGGTTTTTTGTTTGTTTGTTGCTTTCTTTCATTTTGTCAGTGCCTTCCTTGATTTTGTCTATATTTTTCTTGGTTTTGCCTGTGTTTTCACAGGCTGTTTCTTACCCCCGGCAGTTTTTTTGTTCTTTATTTCAGTCACTTGCTGACTCCATCCTGTCCTGCTTCTTTTTGTGATTTGATATTGTCTGTTGTTTCCGAAGCATCAAGAAATTATTATATCTATTTATTTACTGTGTGTTTGTTGAACCCTGAAATTTTGTTTTGTTTTGACATATCCAAGTAGGCTTGGCCTGTGTTTTGCTCTGGTCTCTAATTTTGCCATTTAGATGCTCTCACTACCTTTCTCAGGGTTGGTGGAGGAATGACTGCATGTGTGAGTGTGGGTCTCTCGTGGGGCTGTTGAGGATATAGGTGGTGTTTCTGTTGAGGTGGTGTGTTTGTCTGTCCAGCTGGACCCTGGCTGTGGGTGCAGTGGGTGATCTTCCTAGTTTTGGGGTTGGGTGCTGTGTGTGTGCTCTGCTGATTGCAGGGTGGTTGGGTTTGGGGTATCTGGGTTGTTGGTCCCCAGATGAGTTGTCTGGAAACTCTCATCAATGGTTCCAGGTGAGCAGGGTTATGTGGGGATGTTTAGAATTAGAATATAGAATACAGAAGAATATACAATATACATTATAGAAGAATATACACAGTAGAAGACTATACAATACAGAATATAGATTATACAAGAGCATGTAATACAGAATTTAGAACATAGAATGTAGAATAAAGACTATAGAATAAATACAGATTATAAAATACAGAAAATTATGGAATGTAGAATGTAAAATATAGAATACACTATATTCTATTTTCAAAGTTCTTTTATATTCTGTATTCTATCTTCAGTGTTCTATGTTCCATATTCTATATTTCAAATTCTCTATTTTCTATAATCTATGTTCTTCTATATTCTATTTTTGTATATTCTATATTTCATACTTTGCATTCTATATTCGATGTTCTACATTCTATATTTTTCTACATACAATATTCTTCTATATTCTATATTTCATATTCTATATTGTATATTTTAAATTCTTCCATATTCTATGCTCTATATTCTGTATTCTACATTCTAAATTCTTTATTCTATGTTCTTCCATATTCTTCTATATCCTATATACTATATTTTTCTGTATTCTATATTCCATAGTCTACATTCTTCCTTCTATATTCTACATTTTTCTATATTCTGTATTCTTCATAGTGTATATTTTGTTTTACATTCTATATTCTTATTCCATTATCTTCTATATTCTATAATCTATATTCTTCTATATTCTGTGTTCTTTATGCTTTATTTATATTCTATATTTTGTATTCTACATACTATATTTTTCTATATTCTATATTTTCTATATTCTATATTCCATCCTCTGTGTTCTATATTCAATGTTCTTTTTCTATATTCTATAATTTTCTGTATTCTATAGTCTATATTCCTCTATAGTCTGTATCATATATTGTTCTATATTGTATATTGTGTATTTTGCATTCTACATTCTATATTCCATAATCTTCTATATTGTATAATGTATATTCTCTATATTATGTATTTTTTATTCTATATTTTATATTCTGTACTCTACATTCTGTTTTCTAAATTCTATATTTTCTATATTCCATTGATTGTATTCTATATTCATTTTTTTCTATAGTCTATATTTTTTAATAATTTTCTGTATTCTATATTCCATATTGCATATTCTGTATACTCTATTCTACATTCTATATTCTCTTATATTCTATCTTCTATATTCTATATTCCAGAGTCTTCAATATTCTATAATCTATATTCTTCTATACTCTATGTTCTTTATTCTATGTTTTATATTCTACTTTGTACATACTCTATTCTATATTTATCTCTATTTTATATTTTTGTATATTCTCTATTCCATACCCTGTATTCTATATCACATATTCTATATTCTGTGTTCTATATTCTATGTTCTATATTCAATATTTTTATATACTATATTCTTCTGTATTCTATATTATATATTCCATATTCTACATTCTGCATTCTATAGTCTTCTATGTTCTGTATTCTATACTCTTCTACATTCTTATTCTACATTCTATATTCTTCTCTTATAATCTATATTCTTCTATCTGCTATATTCTGTATTGTACATTCTGAATTGTATATTAAATATTCTACAGTCTACATTCTAAATTTTGTAATATTCTTTATTCTTCTCTATACTCTATTCCACATTCTATGTTCTCTATTCTACATTCCATTTTCTTCTATATTCGACATTTTCTATTCTGAATTTTTCTGAATTCTATATTCTTCTGTATTTTTTAGTGTTTATTCTACCTTCTAATCTCTATATTCTATATTCTTCTGTAATCTAATATTCTCTTGTATTCTCTATTCCATATTCTCTATTCTACATTCTATATTCTTCTATAGTCTGTAATCTATATTCTTCTACTTTATTCTATATTCTTCAATAGTATATATCCGATACCTTATATTCCATATTTGTCCATAGTCTATTTTCTTCTATGTTCTATCTTCTATTTTCTGTAGTCTGTCATCTATATTCTGTATTCTTCTATATTCTGCATTCTATATCCTATATCTTCTATATTCTAAATTTTTGCTCTATATTTTCCTATATTCTGTATTGTTTTTCAGTTTTCTATATTCTTCTATAATTATACTCTACATTCTCCTATTGTCCATATTCCATATTCTTCTATACTCTATATTCTTTTTTTCTTTTATATTCTGCATTGTATTTTCTATGTCCTATGTTCTTCTATATACTATATTTCTCTATATTCTATGTTCTACGTTCTAAATTCTTCTATATTCTATATTCTGTACTTTATATTCTACATTCTAAATTCTATATTCTCCTATGTTCTATATTCTTTTATATTCTCTTTCTGTATTTTTACATATTCTAGTTTCTATATTCCATACTCTGTATTCTATATTGTATATTCAAAGTTCTATGTTCTATATTCTTTATTTTTATATATACTATATTTTTCTGTGTGGTATATTCTATGTTCCATATTCTGTAGTCTACATTCTGTATTCTTTTAAATTCTGTATTCTTTTATATTTTACATTCTACATTCCATAATTCTCTGCATTCTACAATCTGTATTCTATATTCTATAGTCTTTATTCTATATTTTATATTCTGTAGTCTACATTCTATATTCTAAATTCTGTATTCTATGTTCTTCAGTAATCTATATTCTTCCTTGTATAGTCTTCTACTGTGTACATTCTTCTATAATGTATATTCTGTATTCTATATCCTAATTCTTCTGTATTCTCTATTCCATATTCTGTCTTCTTCAATATTCTGTATTCTACATTCTACTATATTCTTTTTCTTGTATTTTCCATACCCTTGTACATTCTATATTCTATATTTCTTATTCTGTGTTCTCCTATATTCTATATTTTACATTGTACATTCTATATTCCACTATTTTCTATACTGTATGATTTTTTTTATTATATACTTTTGTGTATTCTTCACTGTATACTTTGCATTGTATCTGTATTCTACATTGTACATTTTATTCTTCTGCATTCTATATTCTAAATTTATATTCTATTTTCTTCTATATCCTGTATTCTGTATGCTATATTCTTCTATAATGTATATTCTATATTCTTCTTTATTCCAAATCCTCTATACACTATATTGTTCTGTTTACAACGTTCTTTTATATTCTGTATTGTATCTTCCGTCTTCTATGTTCCATATTCTATATTTGAAATTCTCTATATTCTATAATCTATGTTCTTCTATATTCTATATTTTTGTATATTCTATATCCCATACTCTGTATTCTATATTTGATGTTCTATATTCTACTTTTTTCCACATACACCATTCTTCTAGATTCTATATTTCATATTCTATATTCTACATTCCACATTGTATATTTTAAATTCTTCCATATTCTATGCTCTGTATTCTATATTCTACATTCTAAATTCTATATTCTTCCATATACTTCCAGTCTATATTTTTCTATATACTATATTTTTCTGTATTCTCTATTGCATATTCTATATTCTTCCTTCTATATTCTATATTCTACTATATTCTGTATTCTTCTATAGTGTAGTCTGTATTTTAAATTCTATATTCTATATTCCGTTATCTTCTATATTCTATAATCTATATTCTTCCATAATCTGTTCTTTACTCTTTATTTTATATTCTATATTTTGTATTCTACATTCTATATTCTATATTTTTCTATATTACATATTCCATACTCTGTGTTCTATATTCAATGTTCTTTTTCTATAATCTATATTTTTCTATACAATTTTCTGTATTCTATATTCATTCTTTACTCTATATTCTTCTATAGTCTGTATCATATATTTTTCTATATTGTAAATTCTGTATTTTACATTCTCCATTCTATATTCCATAATCTTCTATATTGTATAATGTATATTCTCTATATTATGTATTTTGTTCTATATTTTATATTCTATATCCTGTATTCTAAATTCTTTATTTTTCTATATTCCATTGTCTGTATTCTATACTCAATGTTGTTTTCTATATTCTATATTTTTTATAATTTTCTGTATTCTATATTCCATATTGCATATTCTGTAAACTATATTCTACATTCTATATTTTCTTTTATTCCATCTTCTATATTCTATATTTAATTCTATATTCCAGAATATTCTATAATCTATATTCTTCTGTATTCTATGTTCTTTATTCTACTTTGTACATACTCTATTCTACATTCTTTAAGTCTATTCAATATTTTTCTATATTCTCTGTTTCATACTCTGTATTCTATATTCCATATTTGATGTTCTATATTCTATATTTTTTATATCCTATATTCTTCTGTATTCTACATTCTATATTCCATATGCTATATTCTACATTCTGCATTTTATTCTTCTATGTTCTGTATTCTATACTCTTCTACATTCTTATTCTACATTCTATATTCTTCTGTTGTAATCTATATTCTTCTACCTGCTATATTCCATATTGTACATTCTAAATTCTATATTCAATATTCTAGTCTACATTCTATATTCTGAATTTTTCAATATTCTTTATTCTTCTCTATTCCCTATCCCATATTCTATGTTCTCCATTCTCCATTCCATTTTCTTCTATATTCTATATCCTGCATTTTATATTCTAAATTTTTTCTGAATTCTATATTCTATATTTTTTATGTATATTCTACCTTCTAATCTCTATATTCTATATTCTTCTGTAATCTATTCTCTTATATTCTCTATTCTACATTCTATATTCTTCTATATTTTGTCATCTGTATTTTTCTACTTTATTCTCTATTCTTCAATACTGTATATCCTATACCCTATATTCCCTGTTTGTCAATATTCTATTTTCTTCTACATTCTATCTTCTATATTCTGTAGTCTGTCATCTATATCCTTTATTCTTCTATATTCTGCATTCTATATCCTATATCTTCTAAATTTATGCTCTGTGTTTTCCTATATTCTGTATTCTATATTTTTCAATATTCTACATTCTTCTATAATTATATTCTACTTTCTCCTATTTTCCATATTCCTTATTCTTCTATACTCTATATTCTTTTTTTCTTTTATATTCTGTGTTGTATCTTCTATGTTCTTCTATATACTATATTCCTCTATATTCTATAGTCCATATTCTATATTCTACGTTCTAAATTCTATATTTTATATTCTGTACTGTACATTCTAAATTCTATATTCTTTTATATTCTATTTCTATATTCTTCCATAATCTAGGTTCTATATTCCATTCTCTGTATTTTATATTTAAAGTTCTATGTTCTATATTCTTTATCTTTCTATATTCTGTTTTTCTGTATAGTATATCTTATGTTCCATATTCTATATTCTACATTCTGTATTCTGCTATAGTATGCATTCTATATTCTTCTATATTTTACATTCTACATTTCATAATTTTCTATATTCTATAATCCGTAATCAATACTCTTCATTTTATATTTTATATTCTGTATTCTACATTCTTTTCTTTTATTCTACATTCTATTTTCTATATTCCAAACTCTGTATTCTATGTTCTTCTATAATCTATATTCTGTATCGTATAGGCCTATAGGGTAGCCCGCACGCACGAGCAGGCCCGAATAGCGGAGCCCCGCAGGTAAGGCGAAGCCTGAAAGGAGAGCTCCGCAGGCATGAATAGGCCCGAACAGAGAGTCCCGCAGGGAAGAACAGGCCCAAACGGAGAGTTCTGCAAGCAAGTATAGGCCCAAATGGAGAGTCCCGCAGGCAAGGATAGGCCCAAACTGAGAGTCCGGCAGGCAAGAATATCCCTTAATAGAGGAGCCCCACAGGCAAGAACAGGCCCAAATAGCGGAGCCCCGCACGCAGGAAAAGGCCTGAATAACGGAGCTCCACAGGCACGAAGAGGCCCGAATAGAGGAGCCCCGCAGACAAGAGGAAGCCTGAAAGGAGAGTCCCGCAGGCAAGAATAGTCCTGAACTGGGACTCACGCAGGCAAGAATAGGCCCGAACAGAGTCATGCAGGCAAGAATACGCCCGAATTGGAGCCCGGCTGGCAAGAAAAGGCCTTTACACAGTCCCGTGGGCAAGAATAGGCCCGAATAGAGGAGCCCCGCAAGTAAGAATAAGCCCGAACAGAATCTCCCAGGAAAGAATAGACCCTAACAGAGAAGCCTGGAGTTGAGAATAGGCCCAAAAGGAGAGTCCGGCAGCCGAGAAAGGGCCCGAACGGAGAGTCCCGAAGGCGACAACAGGCCCATACCGAGAGTCCCGCAGACGAGAATAAGCCCGAAGGGAGATTCCCACAGGCCAGAACAGAGAAGCCCTGTAGGCAAGAATAGGCCTGAACGGGGTCCCGCAGGCAAAAATAGACCTGAACGGAGAGTCCCGCAGGAAAGAATAGGCCCAAATGGAGAGTGTTACAGGCAAGAATAGGCCAGAACGGAGATTCCTGTAGCCAAGAATCAGCCCGAACAGAGTCCCGAAGGCAAGAATAGGACCGCACAGAGGAGTCCCGCAGGCAAGAACATGCCCGAATAGAGGAGCCCCACACGCACGAACAGGCCGGAATAGCGGAGCCTGGCACGTACGAACACGCCGAATAGCGGAACCCGCCACACAAGAACACTCACCAATGCCGGAGCTCCGCAGGCACGAGCAGGCCCCAAGAGCAGAGCCCCGCACTGATGAACGGCCCCAAGAGCGGAGCCCCGCACTGATGAACGGCCCCAATAGCAGAAGCCCGCACGTGCGGACACGCCGAATAGCGGAGCCCCGCACGCACGAACAGACCCGAATAACGGGGGCCCGCAGGCTCAAACAGGCCCGAATAACGGAGGCCCGCAGGCTCAAACAGGCCTGAATAACGGAGCTCCGTAGGCACGAGCAGGCCCAAATAGAAGAGCCCCGCAGGCAAGAGGAGGAACGAAAGGATGCTCCCGCAGGCAAGATTAGGCCCGAACGGAGGTTCCACAGGCAAGAATAGGCCCAAAGGAATGATCCCACAGCAAGAATAGGACCGAACAGAGTGTCCCACAGGCACGAATGAGCCCGAACGGAAGGTTCCGCAGGCGAGAATAGGCCCGGACGGAGAGTCCCGCAGGCCAGGATAGGCCCGAATAGCGGAGCCCCGCAGGTAAGAAGAGGCCCTAACGGAGAGGCCTGCAGGCGAGAACAGGCCGGAACAGAGAGTCCCACAGGCAAGAACAGGCCAGAATAGAGGAGCCCTGTAGGCAAGAATAGACCCGGACGGAGAGTCCCGCAGGCAAGAATAGACCTGAACGGAGAGTCCTGCAGAAAAGAATATAGAATGTTGAGTACAGTATAGAGAATATGGAATACACAAAAATATAGTATATGTAAATATATAGAAAATAGAAGATTGAATACAGAAAAATATAGAATATAGAAAAATTGCAAATGTTTAATATAGAATGTAGAATATAGAAGATTTTAAAATGTAGACTATACAATATGGAATATAGAATACAGAAGAATATAGTGTAGAGAAAAATATAGAATATAGAACATCAAATATAGAATAGAGAGTATGGTATATAGGATATAGGAAAATACAGAATATAGAAAAACATAGAATTTGGAATGTGGAATATAGAATATAGAAGAATTTAGAATATAGAATATGGAATATAGAAGGAAATAGTACATAGAAGAAAACTGAACATAGAACACAGAACACAGAAGATATAATATAGAATGTAAAAGACTATAGAAAATAGTAGAATATAGAATATACAAGAATATGGAATACAGAAGAATATAAACAAGAATATGGATTATAGAATATACATTACAGAAGAATATAGAATACAGAATATAGAAGAATATTGAATATAAATTTAGAATATAGAAGAATATAGAATATAGAAAGCTATAGAAAATACAAGAAAAAGAATAGAATGTAGAATACACAAATATGGAAGAATAGAGAATATAGAAGAATTAGAATATAGAATACAGAAGAATATAGAATATACATTATAGAAGAATATACACAGTAGAAAACTATACAATACAGAATATAGATTATACAAGAACATGTAATACAGAATTTAGAATATAGAAAGTAGAATGTAGAATACAGAAAATAGAATATAAAATATAGAATAAAGACTATAGAATACAGATTATAGAATATAGAAAATTATGGAATGTAGAATGTAAAATATAGAATACACTATATTCTTCTATTTTCCAAGTTCTTTTGTATTCTGTATTCTATTTTCAGTGTTCCATATTCTATATTTTAAATTCTCTATATTCTATAATCTATGTTCTTCTATATTCTATATTTTTGTATATTCTATATCCCATACTCTGTATTCTGTATTCTACATTTTTCTGCGTACAATATTCTTCTATATTCCATATTCTATATTTTACATTGTATATCTTAAATTCTTCCATATTCTGTGTTCTGTATTCTACATTCTAAATTCTTTATGTTCTTCCATATTCTATATTTTTCTATATACTATAATTTTCTGTATTCTACATTCCATATTCTACATTCTTCCTTCTGTATTCTATATTATTCTATATTCTGAATTCTATATTCTTCTATATTGTAGACTCTGTATTTTACATTGTATATTCTATATTCCATTATTTCTATATTCTATAATCTATATTCTATATTCTGTGCTCTTTATGCTTTACTTCATATTCTATATTTTGTAGTCTACATTGTATGTTTTTCTATATTCTATATTCCATACTGTGTTCTATATTCAATGTTCTTTTTCTATATTCTATATTTTTCTGTATAATTTTCTGTATTCTATATTCTACATTCTATATTCTTCTATAGTCTGTACCATATATTGTTCTATATTGTATATTCTGTATTTTACATTCTACATTCTATATTCCATAATCTTCTATATTCTATAATGTATATCTCTATATTATGTATTTTTTATTCTATATTTTATATTCTGTATTCTACGTTCTATAATTTTCTATATTCCATTGTCTGTATTCTATATTCAATGTTTTTTCCTATAGTCTATATTTTTTTATAATTTTCAGTATTCTATATTCCATATTGCATATTCTGTAAACTATATTCTACATTCTATATTCTCTTATATTCCATCTTCTGTATTCCAGAATCATCTATATTCTGTAATGTATATTCTTCTAAATTCTATGTTCTTTATTCTGTATTTTATATTCTGTATTGTACTTTGTACATACTCTATTCTATATTTTGTATTTATTTCTATTCTATACTTTTCTATATTCTCTATTAATACCCTGTATTGTATACTCCGTATTCTATATTCCAAATTCTTCTATATCCCATATTCCACATTCTAAATTCTATGTTCTTCTATATTCTATATTTTCCTATATTCTATATTCTCTATTCTATATTTGATGTTCTATGTTGTATATTCTATATTTTTCTCTATAATATATTCTTCTGTATTCTATATTCCATATTGTATATTCTACATTCTATATTCTAAAATCTTCTATATTCTACATTCTGTATTCTATATTCTATATTTTTCTGTATTCTATGTTCTATATTCAATGTTCCATTTTCTATATTTTTACACATACTATATTTTTATGTATTCTATATTCCATATTCTTGATACTATATTCAACATTCTATGTTCTTCTATATTCCGTATTCCATATTCTCCTACATTCTGTATTTTACATTCTACATTCTGTATTCCATAATCTTCTGTATTGTATAATTTATAATCTTCTATATTCTATAATCTATATTTTCCTATACTTTGCATTCTGTAATCTGTATTCCACGTTGTACATTTTATATTCCTCTGTATTCTATATTCTAAACATATATTCTATGTTCTTCTATATTCTGTTATCTATGCTATATTCTTCTATAATGTATATTCTATATCCTTATTTATTCCAAATCCTCTATACACTATATTCTTCTATTTTCAAAGGTCTTTTATATTCTGTATTCTATCTTCAGTGTTCTACGTTCCATATTCTATATTTGAAATTCTTTACATTCTATAATCTATGTTCGTCTGTATTCTATATTTTTCTATATTCTATATTCCATACTCTATTCTGTATTTGATGTTCTATATTCTATATTTTTCTACATACATTATTCCTCTATATTCTATATTGCACATTTCATGTTCCATATTCTACTTTCTGCATTGTATATTTAAAATTTTTCCATATTCTATGTTCTGTATTCTATATTCTTCCATGTTCTATATTTTTCTACATACTATATTTTTCTGTATTCTATATTCCATATTCTTCATTCTTCCTTCTATATTCTATATTCGTCTATATTCTGTATTCTATATTCTTCTATATTGTATATTCTGCATTTTATATTCTATATTCCGTTATCGTCTATATTCTTTAATCTATATTCTTCTATATTCTGTGTTCTTTATGCTTTATTTCATATTCTATATTTTGTGTTCTACATTCTATATTCTATGTTCTATATTCTTCTATATTCTATATTCCATACTCTGTGTTGCATATTGTTTTTCCTATATTCTATACTTTTCTATATAATTTTCTGTATTGTATATTCTACATTCTATACTATATATTCTTCCATAGTCTGTATCATATATTCTTCTATATTGTATATTCTGTATTTTACATTCTACATTCCCTAATCTTCTATGTTCTGTAATGTTTATTCTCTCTGTTATGTATTTTTATTCTATGTTTTATATTCTGTATTCTATATTTTTCTACATTCCATTGTCTGTATTCTATATTCAATTTTTTTCTATAGTCGATATATTTTATAATTTTCTGTATCCTATATTCCATATTGCATATTCTGTATATTATATTCTGCATTCTATATTCTCTTATATTCCATCTCCTATATTCTATATTTAATTCTACATTCTATATTCCAGAATCTTCTATATTCCATAATCTATATTCCTCTATATTCTGTGTTCTGTATTTTATATTCTGAATTCTACTTTGTACATACTCTATTCTATAGTCTATATTTATCTCTATTCCGTATTTTTCTATATTCTCTATTTCATACTCTGTATTCTATATTCCATATTCAATGTTCTATATTCTATATTTTTATATACTATATTCTTCTGTATTCTACATTCTATATTCCTTATTCTATTTTCTACATTCTGCATTCTATATTCTATATTCTTCTATGTCCTGCATTCTATACTCTTCTACATTCTTATTCTATATTCTTCACTTGTAATCTATATTCTTCTATCTGCTATATTCTATATTGTACATTCTAAATTCTGTATTCAATATGCTACAGTCTACATTCTATGTTTTAAGTTTTTCAATATTCTTTATTCTTCTCTATACTCTCTATTCCATATTCCATGTTCTCCATTCTACATTTTATATTCTATTTTCTTCTATACTCTACATTTTATGTTCTAAATTTTTCTGAATTCTGTATTCTATCTTCTATCTTCTATATTTTTATTGTATATTCTGCCTTCTAATCTCTATATTCTTCTGTAATCTAATATTCTCTTGTATAGTCTATTCCATATTCTCTATTCTACATTCTATATTCTTCTATAGTTTGTAATCTATATTCTTCTACTTTCTGTAGTCTATATTCTTCAGTAGTGTGTATCCTATACCCTGTATTTGTCAATACTCTTATTTTCTTCTATGTTCTATCTTCTATATTCTGTAGTCTGTCATCTATATTCTTTATTCTTCTATATTCTGCATTCATATATCTGTATCATCTATATTCCAAATTTATGCTCTATGTTTTCCTACATTCTGTATTCTATATTTTTCAACATTCTATATTCTTCTATAATTATATTCTACATTCTCATATTTTCCGTGTTCTGTTTTCTTCTATAATCTATATTCTTTTTTCTTTTATATTCTGTATTGTATCTTCTATGTTCTATATTTTATATACTATATTCCTCTCTGTTCTATAGTCCATATTCTATATTCTACGTTCTAAATTCTTCTATACTCTGTATCCTGTATTTTATATTCTATATTCTTCTATGTTCTATATTCTTTTATATTCTATTTCTATATTTTCGCATAGTCTAGGTTGTATATTCCATATTCTGTATTCTATACTGTATATTCTACGTTCTATATTCTAAAATCTTCTATATTCTACATTCTGTATTCTAAATTCTACAGTCTATATTCTTCTATATTCTATATTTTTCTATATTCTATGTTCTGTGTTCAATCTTCTATTTTCTATACTTTACCTATACTATATTTTTGTGTATTCTATATTCCATATTCTTGATACTATATTCAACATTCCATATTCTTGTATATTCTGTATTCTATTTTCTTCTATATTCTACATTTTACATTCTACATTGTATTTTCCATAATCATGTATATTGTATAATTTATAATCTTCTATATTCTGTAATTTATATTCTCCTATATTCTTCATTCTATAGTTTGCATTCTATAATTGCTATTCTACATCGTACATTTTATATTCTTCTGTATTCTATATTCTGAATTTATATTCTATTTTCTTCTATATTCTGTATTCTTTATGCTATGTTCTTCTATAACGTATATTCTGTACTCTTCTTTATTCCAAATCCTCTATATGCTATATTCTTCTATTTTCAAAGTTCTTTCATGTTCTGTATTGTATCTTCAGTGTTCTCTGTATCATCTTCTATATTTTAAAGTCTCTGTATTCTATGATCTGTGTTCTTCGATGTTTTTCTACATTCTGTATTTTTGTATATTCTATATTCCATACTCTGTATTCTATATTTGATGTTCTATATTCTATATTTTTCTTCATACAATATTCTTCCATATTCTATATTGCATATTTTGTATTACATATTCTATATTTTACATTCCATATTTTAAATTCCTCTATATTCTGTATTCTATAGTCTATATTCTTCCATATTCTGTCTTTTTACATACTATATTTTTCTGTATTCTATATTCCAATTCTACATTTGTCCTTCTATAGTCTATATTCTTCTATATTCTGTTTTCTTCTATATTGTGTATTCTATATTTTACATTCTATATTCTATTGTCTTCTATATTCTATATATTCTATGTTCTGTGTCATTTATACTTTATTTCATAATCTATGTTTTGTATTCTACACTCTATATTCTATGTTCAATATTCTACATTTTTCTATATTCTGTATTCTCTATTCCATACTTTATGTTCTATATTTAATGTTCATTTTCTGTATGTGGCAAACAGGTCATCCGTCTCCCCATGTCCATAAACCATTGGACTGCTGGGGCCCAGGCTGCCAGGATTTCGGCCTTGCCTTCAGATCCCAGCCACATACGCAGCTTTCCACCAGAGGCGGGGACATGGAGACAGCAAAAATTTGCAAAATGGCAGTCTCTCCTCGATTTCCCTGGCATTGTCTTTTTCAGCGGCATGCTTTTTTTCTCAGTAGGGTAAGGCACTGATGGAGAAAGACGGGATTATGTGTGCAGGAAAGGTGTCTGCTGAGAGGGTGATAACGTTGAGACCAGCTTGGGATCTTTCGTCCCAGGAAAGGCCCCTGGCAGGTGTGGGTCAATGTTCTCTGCCCATCCCATTTCGGGGGGGGTTGCACCAGACAAAGGAGCAGAGGAATTATTACTGGCCTGGAAAGTTGCATCTGCCCACAAGCTCCAACTGGCCAGGGTCCACCCTACTGTATTGCTCATGTCAATCAACAGAAGCTAAGACATTCCAGAGAGACTACCTGCTATTCTCTGCCCATGGAGAAGCGGTACAGCCAGAAGCCTCCTCCGTTCCATCTCCAGGCTCTATCTCAGGCCCCTCATACATGTGATGTGTCTCAGAGGTAGAATGAAGAGACTTCTCTGAACAAACACTTAAACGGAGGGGCATTAGATGCTGAGGAAGGGCGTCTGGACTACTGATATCCTAGCATAAGTGGAAAAGAGGTACCTGCCTGCTGTCACAGTGTGTCGAACCTGTCCACATCAGGGGTTCACTACTGTGAAGTTATTCCCTGAGTGCCCTCGATTTTGTGACGAAAAACACACGGGGCTGTTGTGTGTCCATGGGTAAAATAGAGGGCTCTGCGGAACTGGCCGGTTAGGCTGGACCTCTCCTATTGCTCACTGCTTCTGACCCGTCCCCGTCAGAAGTTCCGGCCAGCCTTCCGGTGGCTGTCTCCACGGTGATCGGGAAAGAAGCCTTAGGCGCCGCACTCAGCCTTCACCTGGCCTACCTGGCCTCTTTACACTGACCTAGACTGCTGTGTGGATGAAAGAAAGGCTGTAGGCCAATGACCATGTGTCCTTACTTCCTTTGAAGGATTAAGGTCCTTCCCTGGGCAGAAGACAGCCAAGATCCGCCCGAGCCTAGACACCAAGTGACCTGTGACACTGCAGCCAGTGATAAATGTTGATTTCCACGCTCACGTATCCTGAGGTGGCGGATTCAGAGTGCTCGGAGGAGAAGTGTAAGTAGAGATCACACACTCACGAGGGCACGGGCCAAAGGTCAGGGAAAATAGCTGAGGTCATAAAGCTCTAGCGGAGCCAGTGTAGGGCCCAGGCCTCCGTCTTCTACATGGCAAAAAGGTGATCCATATGCTGCCATGGGCAGACTCTGGACTGCTGGGGCCCTGGACGCCCGGATTGCGGCCTCGTCTTCGGAGAAGTGACACACATGCACTGTGCCAGCGGAGGCTGTGGCCCAGCAGAGGGCAAACACTTGAAAATGGGGGCTTCAGTTGACTTTGCCTGTGCTCTCCTTTGGCTGAGTGCCATCGTGTGTTTCCTAGCAGGAGAAGGCATTCGTGGAGAGAGGCGGATTCCATGTGTGCAGGCAAAGTGTGTGCTGAGATGATGAGTGGCTGGAGACCAGGGTGGACTCTTCAGACCCGGGATAGACCTCTGGCAGGTATGTGTCAATGTTTTCTGCCCATGGCACTCAGCCGGGTATTTGCATAGAATGTTCTCCGCGGAATTAGTAGTCTCCGGAGAGGCTGCTGCATGTCAGCAAGCTTCACCTGGCCAGGTCCGCCCGTGATGTGGCTCCCCAATCAATGGCTACTCTCTAGACCTTCCAGATAGACTAGCAGATCTTCTCTGCCCATGGGCAACCAGTAGAGCCAGAGGCCTTCCCCCTTTGCTCTTTGGTCTCTAGGCCCTCTGTCAGGCACTCCAAGGTGTGAAGTGACAAGGGGGAGAAGGAAGAGATTTGAGAGAACGAACACATCCAGAGAGAGACAGAGAGAGGCAAGAGATGCTGAGTGGGGATGCCTTGCGTAGTGATATCCTGAGGAAAGTGGGAAAGAGGTACCTGGCCTGCTGTGCCGATGCCCTGAAGCAGTCCGCACCAGGGGCTCCCTTGTGCCTGCGTAGCCTTTCCCAGGGTGTGCTCAAATCCTGTGGCCACTAGGTGTCATAGGTCACAATGGAGGGCCCTGTGTCATCTGCCTGGCGGGCCGGATCTCTGCCATTGGCTCAAGTCTTGTCAGCAGGCCCATCACAAGCTCCGCCCACTCTTGCGGTGGGGGGACTGTCTCTATGGTGATGGCAAAGGAGCCTCAGCCCCGCCCACCTGGCCTTGACTTCACCTACCTGGCCCGCTGACCCTCACTCAGACCTGTGTGTTGCTCCAAATGAATGTCCGCCAGTGCCCGGGTGTCAGCATCTGGGATAAAGGATTGGGGACCTTGCCTGGGGCAGAAGGCAGCCTAGGTCAGCGGGTACCTGGAAGTCTACTGCCTTCTGACACTGCTGCCAGTGACAAATGGTGACTCCCACACTCACACATCCCCTGGTGGCAGAATGATAGTGATGGGTGGAGAAACATCGCTCCGGAGCACACGTTCCGTGGGGCACCAGCCAAAGCAAAGGCCAGGGCCGGTAGTGGACGTCGTGGAGCTGAATGGCGAGGCAGTGAAGGGCCCAAGGATCCCTCCTGTATGTGGCGAACAGGTCATCCGTGTCCCCCCGTCCATAAAGCATTGGACTGCTGGGGCCCAGGCTGCCAGGATTTCGGCCTTGCCTTCGGAGCCCGGCCACATACGCGGCCTTGCAGCGGAGGCGGGGACATGTAGACAGCCAAAATTTGGAAAATGGCAGTGTTTCCTCGATTTCCCTGGCATCGGCCTTTTTGAGCGGCTTGCTTTTTTTCCTGGTAGGATAGGGCCCTGACGGAGACAGGCAGGATTACGTGTGCAGGAAAGGTGTGTGCTGAGAGGGTGACGACGTTGAGGCCATGTTGGGATCTTTAGTCCCAGGAGAGGCCCCTGGCGGGTGTGGGTCAGTGTTCTCTACCCACCCGACTTGGCGGGGGGAGGTTTTCACCATACAAAGCAGCAGCGGAATTATTCGTCGCCGGAGGGGTTGCATCTGCCCACAAGCTCCACCTGGCCAGGGTCCGCCCCTACTGTATTGTCCATGTCAGTCAACAGAAGCTAAGACCTTCCAGAGAGACTACCTGCTCTTCTCTACCCACGGGGAGCAGTACAGCCAGAAGCCTCCCCCGTTTCATCTCTAGGCTCTCTCTCAGGCCCCTCATACTTGTGATGTGTCTCAGGGGTAGAAGGAAGAGATTTCTCCGAAGGAACACATACACGGAGGGGCCATAGATGCTGAGGAAGGGCGCCTTGCCTACTGATATCCTAGCGTAAGTGGAAAAGTGGAACCTGCCTGCTGGCCCAGTGTGTCGAACGTGTCCACATCAGGGGCTGCCTACTGTGAGGTGATTCCCTGGGTGCCCTGGATTTTGTGGCCCAAAAGAGAAGGGGCCGTCGTGTGTCCATGGGTAAAATGGAGGGCACTGCGGAAGTGGCCGCTTAGGCTGGACCTCTCCTATTGGCTGGGTGTTTGTGACCCGTCCCCGTCAGAAGTTCCGGCCAGCCTTGCGGTGGCTGTCTCCATGGTGATTGGGAAAGAAGCCTTAGGCCCCGCACTCAGCCTTGACCTGGCCTACCTGGCCTCTTTAGCCTCATCTAGACCGCTGTGTGGATGAAAGGATGAATGTCGGCCAATGACCACATGTCCTCGTTGCCTTTGAAGGATTAGGCTCCTTGCCTGGGCAGAAGACAGCCAAGGCTAGCCTGAGCCTAGACACCTGGTGACCTGTGACACTGCAGGCAGTGAGAGATGTTGATTTTCATGCTCATGTATCCGCAGGTGGCGGATTCAGAGTGGTCGGAGAAGAAGTGTAACTAGGGATGACACACACACGAGGGCACGGGCCAAAGGTCAGGGAAAATAGCTGAGGTCGTGGAGCTCTAGCGGAGCCAGTGTAGGGCCCAGGCCTCCCTCCTGTACGTGGCAAAGAGGTGATCCATATGCCGCCATGCGCAGACTCTGGACTGCTGGGGCCCTGGACGCCCGGATTGCGGCCTCGTCTTCGGAGAAGTGACACACATGCACTGTGCCAGCGGAGGCTGTGGCCCAGCAGAGGGCAAACACTTGAAAATGGGGGCTTCAGTTGACTTTGCCTGTGCTCTCCTTTGGCTGAGTGCCATCGTGTGTTTCCTAGCAGGAGAAGGCATTCGTGGAGAGAGGCGGATTCCATGTGTGCAGGCAAAGTGTGTGCTGAGATGATGAGTGGCTGGAGACCAGGGTGGACTCTTCAGACCCGGGATAGACCTCTGGCAGGTATGTGTCAATGTTTTCTGCCCATGGCACTCAGCCGGGTATTTGCATAGAATGTTCTCCGCGGAATTAGTAGTCTCCGGAGAGGCTGCTGCATGTCAGCAAGCTTCACCTGGCCAGGTCCGCCCGTGATGTAGCTCCCCAATCAATGGCTACTCTCTAGACCTTCCAGATAGACTAGCAGATCTTCTCTGCCCATGGGCAACCAGTAGAGCCAGAGGCCTTCCCCCTTTGCTCTTTTTTCTCTAGGCCCTCTGTCAGGCACTCCAAGGTGTGAAGTGACAAGGGGGAGAAGGAAGAGATTTGAGAGAACGAACACATCCAGAGAGAGACAGAGAGAGGCAAGAGATGCTGAGTGGGGATGCCTTGCGTACTGATATCCTGAGGAAAGTGGGAAAGAGGTACCTGGCCTGCTGTGCCGATGCCCTGAAGCAGTCCGCACCAGGGGCTCCCTTGTGCCTGCGTAGCCTTTCCCAGGGTGTGCTCAAATCCTGTGGCCACTAGGTGTCATAGGTCACAATGGAGGGCCCTGTGTCATCTGCCTGGCGGGCCGCATCTCTGCCATTGGCTCAAGTCTTGTCAGCAGGCCCATCACAAGCTCCGCCCACTCTTGCGGTGGGGGGACTGTCTCTATGGTGATGGCAAAGGAGCCTCAGCCCCGCCCACCTGCCCTTGACTTCACCTACCTGGCCCGCTGACCCTCACTCAGACCTGTGTGTTGCTCCAAATGAATGTCCGCCAGTGCCCGGGTGTCAGCATCTGGGATAAAGGATTGGGGACCTTGCCTGGGGCAGAAGGCAGCCTAGGTCAGCGGGTACCTGGAAGTCTACTGCCTTGTGACACTGCTGCCAGTGACAAATGGTGACTCCCACACTCACACATCCCCTGGTGGCAGAATGATAGTGATGGGTGGAGAAACATCGCTCCGGAGCACACGTTCCGTGGGGCACCAGCCAAAGCAAAGGCCAGGGCCGGTAGTGGACGTCGTGGAGCTGAATGGCGAGGCAGTGAAGGGCCCAAGGATCCCTCCTGTATGTGGCGAACAGGTCATCCGTGTCCCCCCGTCCATAAAGCATTGGACTGCTGGGGCCCAGGCTGCCAGGATTTCGGCCTTGCCTTCGGAGCCCGGCCACATACGCGGCCTTGCAGCGGAGGCGGGGACATGTAGACAGCCAAAATTTGGAAAATGGCAGTGTTTCCTCGATTTCCCTGGCATCGGCCTTTTTGAGCGGCTTGCTTTTTTTCCTAGTAGGATAGGGCCCTGCCGGAGAAAGGCAGGATTACGTGTGCAGGAAAGGTGTGTGCTGAGAGGGTGACGACGTTGAGACCATGTTGGGATCTTTAGTCCCAGGAGAGGCCCCTGGCGGGTGTGGGTCAGTGTTCTCTACCCATCCCACTTGGCGGGGGGAGGTTTTCACCATACAAAGCAGCAGCGGAATTATTCGTCGCCGGAGGGGTTGCATCTGCCCACAAGCTCCACCTGGCCAGGGTCCGCCCCTACTGTATTGTCCATGTCAGTCAACAGAAGCTAAGACCTTCCAGAGAGACTACCTGCTCTTCTCTACCCACGGGGAGCAGTACAGCCAGAAGCCTCCCCCGTTTCATCTCTAGGCTCTCTCTCAGGCCCCTCATACTTGTGATGTGTCTCAGGGGTAGAAGGAAGAGATTTCTCCGAAGGAACACATACACGGAGGGGCCATAGATGCTGAGGAAGGGCGCCTTGCCTACTGATATCCTAGCGTAAGTGGAAAAGTGGAACCTGCCTGCTGGCCCAGTGTGTCGAACGTGTCCACATCAGGGGCTGCCTACTGTGAGGTGATTCCCTGGGTGCCCTGGATTTTGTGGCCCAAAAGAGAAGGGGCCGTCGTGTGTCCATGGGTAAAATGGAGGGCACTGCGGAAGTGGCCGCTTAGGCTGGACCTCTCCTATTGGCTGGGTGTTTGTGACCCGTCCCCGTCAGAAGTTCCGGCCAGCCTTGTGGTGGCTGTCTCCATGGTGATTGGGAAAGAAGCCTTAGGCCCCGCACTCAGCCTTCACCTGGCCTACCTGGCCTCTTTAGCCTCATCTAGACCGCTGTGTGGATGAAAGGATGAATGTCGGCCAATGACCACATGTCCTCGTTGCCTTTGAAGGATTAGGCTCCTTGCCTGGGCAGAAGACAGCCAAGGCCAGCCTGAGCCTAGACACCTGGTGACCTGTGACACTGCAGGCAGTGACAGATGTTGATGTTCATGCTCATGTATCCGCAGGTGGCGGATTCAGAGTGGTCGGAGAAGAAGTGTAACTAGGGATGACACACACACGAGGGCACGGGCCAAAGGTCAGGGAAAATAGCTGAGGTCGTGGAGCTCTAGCGGAGCCAGTGTAGGGCCCAGGCCTCCCTCCTGTACGTGGCAAAGAGGTGATCCATATGCCGCCATGTGCAGACTCTGGACTGCTGGGGCCCTGGACGCCCGGATTGCGGCCTCGTCTTCGGAGAAGTGACACACATGCACTGTGCCAGCGGAGGCTGTGGCCCAGCAGACGGCAAACACTTGAAAATGGGGGCTTCAGTTGACTTTGCCTGTGCTCTCCTTTGGCTGAGTGCCATCGTGTGTTTCCTAGCAGGAGAAGGCATTCGTGGAGAGAGGCGGATTCCATGTGTGCAGGCAAAGTGTGTGCTGAGATGATGAGTGGCTGGAGACCAGGGTGGACTCTTCAGACCCGGGATAGACCTCTGGCAGGTATGTGTCAATGTTTTCTGCCCATGGCACTCAGCCGGGTATTTGCATAGAATGTTCTCCGCGGAATTAGTAGTCTCCGGAGAGGCTGCTGCATGTCAGCAAGCTTCACCTGGCCAGGTCCGCCCGTGATGTAGCTCCCCAATCAATGGCTACTCTCTAGACCTTCCAGATAGACTAGCAGATCTTCTCTGCCCATGGGCAACCAGTAGAGCCAGAGGCCTTCCCCCTTTGCTCTTTGGTCTCTAGGCCCTCTGTCAGGCACTCCAAGGTGTGAAGTGACAAGGGGGAGAAGGAAGAGATTTGAGAGAACGAACACATCCAGAGAGAGACAGAGAGAGGCAAGAGATGCTGAGTGGGGATGCCTTGCGTAGTGATATCCTGAGGAAAGTGGGAAAGAGGTACCTGGCCTGCTGTGCCGATGCCCTGAAGCAGTCCGCACCAGGGGCTCCCTTGTGCCTGCGTAGCCTTTCCCAGGGTGTGCTCAAATCCTGTGGCCACTAGGTGTCATAGGTCACAATGGAGGGCCCTGTGTCATCTGCCTGGCGGGCCGCATCTCTGCCATTGGCTCAAGTCTTGTCAGCAGGCCCATCACAAGCTCCGCCCACTCTTGCGGTGGGGGGACTGTCTCTATGGTGATGGCAAAGGAGCCTCAGCCCCGCCCACCTGCCCTTGACTTCACCTACCTGGCCCGCTGACCCTCACTCAGACCTGTGTGTTGCTCCAAATGAATGTCCGCCAGTGCCCGGGTGTCAGCATCTGGGATAAAGGATTGGGGACCTTGCCTGGGGCAGAAGGCAGCCTAGGTCAGCGGGTACCTGGAAGTCTACTGCCTTGTGACACTGCTGCCAGTGACAAATGGTGACTCCCACACTCACACATCCCCTGGTGGCAGAATGATAGTGATGGGTGGAGAAACATCGCTCCGGAGCACACGTTCCGTGGGGCACCAGCCAAAGCAAAGGCCAGGGCCGGTAGTGGACGTCGTGGAGCTGAATGGCGAGGCAGTGAAGGGCCCAAGGATCCCTCCTGTATGTGGCGAACAGGTCATCCGTGTCCCCCCGTCCATAAAGCATTGGACTGCTGGGGCCCAGGCTGCCAGGATTTCGGCCTTGCCTTCGGAGCCCGGCCACATACGCGGCCTTGCAGCGGAGGCGGGGACATGTAGACAGCCAAAATTTGGAAAATGGCAGTGTTTCCTCGATTTCCCTGGCATCGGCCTTTTTGAGCGGCTTGCTTTTTTTCCTGGTAGGATAGGGCCCTGACGGAGACAGGCACGATTACGTGTGCAGGAAAGGTGTGTGCTGAGAGGGTGACGACGTTGAGACCATGTTGGGATCTTTAGTCCCAGGAGAGGCCCCTGGCGGGTGTGGGTCAGTGTTCTCTACCCATCCCACTTGGCGGGGGGAGGTTTTCACCATACAAAGCAGCAGCGGAATTATTCGTCGCCGGAGGGGTTGCATCTGCCCACAAGCTCCACCTGGCCAGGGTCCGCCCCTACTGTATTGTCCATGTCAGTCAACAGAAGCTAAGACCTTCCAGAGAGACTACCTGCTCTTCTCTACCCACGGGGAGCAGTACAGCCAGAAGCCTCCCCCGTTTCATCTCTAGGCTCTCTCTCAGGCCCCTCATACTTGTGATGTGTCTCAGGGGTAGAAGGAAGAGATTTCTCCGAAGGAACACATACACGGAGGGGCCATAGATGCTGAGGAAGGGCGCCTTGCCTACTGATATCCTAGCGTAAGTGGAAAAGTGGAACCTGCCTGCTGGCCCAGTGTGTCGAACGTGTCCACATCAGGGGCTGCCTACTGTGAGGTGATTCCCTGGGTGCCCTGGATTTTGTGGCCCAAAAGAGAAGGGGCCGTCGTGTGTCCATGGGTAAAATGGAGGGCACTGCGGAAGTGGCCGCTTAGGCTGGACCTCTCCTATTGGCTGGGTGTTTGTGACCCGTCCCCGTCAGAAGTTCCGGCCAGCCTTGCGGTGGCTGTCTCCATGGTGATTGGGAAAGAAGCCTTAGGCCCCGCACTCAGCCTTGACCTGGCCTACCTGGCCTCTTTAGCCTCATCTAGACCGCTGTGTGGATGAAAGGATGAATGTCGGCCAATGACCACATGTCTTCGTTGCCTTTGAAGGATTAGGCTCCTTGCCTGGGCAGAAGACAGCCAAGGCTAGCCTGAGCCTAGACACCTGGTGACCTGTGACACTGCAGGCAGTGACAGATGTTGATGTTCATGCTCATGTATCCGCAGGTGGCGGATTCAGAGTGGTCGGAGAAGAAGTGTAACTAGGGATGACACACACACGAGGGCACGGGCCAAAGGTCAGGGAAAATAGCTGAGGTCGTGGAGCTCTAGCGGAGCCAGTGTAGGGCCCAGGCCTCCCTCCTGTACGTGGCAAAGAGGTGATCCATATGCCGCCATGCGCAGACTCTGGACTGCTGGGGCCCTGGACGCCCGGATTGCGGCCTCGTCTTCGGAGAAGTGACACACATGCACTGTGCCAGCGGAGGCTGTGGCCCAGCAGAGGGCAAACACTTGAAAATGGGGGCTTCAGTTGACTTTGCCTGTGCTCTCCTTTGGCTGAGTGCCATCGTGTGTTTCCTAGCAGGAGAAGGCATTCGTGGAGAGAGGCGGATTCCATGTGTGCAGGCAAAGTGTGTGCTGAGATGATGAGTGGCTGGAGACCAGGGTGGACTCTTCAGACCCGGGATAGACCTCTGGCAGGTATGTGTCAATGTTTTCTGCCCATGGCACTCAGCCGGGTATTTGCATAGAATGTTCTCCGCGGAATTAGTAGTCTCCGGAGAGGCTGCTGCATGTCAGCAAGCTTCACCTGGCCAGGTCCGCCCGTGATGTAGCTCCCCAATCAATGGCTACTCTCTAGACCTTCCAGATAGACTAGCAGATCTTCTCTGCCCATGGGCAACCAGTAGAGCCAGAGGCCTTCCCCCTTTGCTCTTTTTTCTCTAGGCCCTCTGTCAGGCACTCCAAGGTGTGAAGTGACAAGGGGGAGAAGGAAGAGATTTGAGAGAACGAACACATCCAGAGAGAGACAGAGAGAGGCAAGAGATGCTGAGTGGGGATGCCTTGCGTAGTGATATCCTGAGGAAAGTGGGAAAGAGGTACCTGGCCTGCTGTGCCGATGCCCTGAAGCAGTCCGCACCAGGGGCTCCCTTGTGCCTGCGTAGCCTTTCCCAGGGTGTGCTCAAATCCTGTGGCCACTAGGTGTCATATGTCACAATGGAGGGCCCTGTGTCATCTGCCTGGCGGGCCGGATCTCTGCCATTGGCTCAAGTCTTGTCAGCAGGCCCATCACAAGCTCCGCCCACTCTTGCGGTGGGGGGACTGTCTCTATGGTGATGGCAAAGGAGCCTCAGCCCCGCCCACCTGGCCTTGACTTCACCTACCTGGCCCGCTGACCCTCACTCAGACCTGTGTGTTGCTCCAAATGAATGTCCGCCAGTGCCCGGGTGTCAGCATCTGGGATAAAGGATTGGGGACCTTGCCTGGGGCAGAAGGCAGCCTAGGTCAGCGGGTACCTGGAAGTCTACTGCCTTCTGACACTGCTGCCAGTGACAAATGGTGACTCCCACACTCACACATCCCCTGGTGGCAGAATGATAGTGATGGGTGGAGAAACATCGCTCCGGAGCACACGTTCCGTGGGGCACCAGCCAAAGCAAAGGCCAGGGCCGGTAGTGGACGTCGTGGAGCTGAATGGCGAGGCAGTGAAGGGCCCAAGGATCCCTCCTGTATGTGGCGAACAGGTCATCCGTGTCCCCCCGTCCATAAAGCATTGGACTGCTGGGGCCCAGGCTGCCAGGATTTCGGCCTTGCCTTCGGAGCCCGGCCACATACGCGGCCTTGCAGCGGAGGCGGGGACATGTAGACAGCCAAAATTTGGAAAATGGCAGTGTTTCCTCGATTTCCCTGGCATCGGCCTTTTTGAGCGGCTTGCTTTTTTTCCTGGTAGGATAGGGCCCTGCCGGAGAAAGGCAGGATTACGTGTGCAGGAAAGGTGTGTGCTGAGAGGGTGACGACGTTGAGACCATGTTGGGATCTTTAGTCCCAGGAGAGGCCCCTGGCGGGTGTGGGTCAGTGTTCTCTACCCATCCCACTTGGCGGGGGGAGGTTTTCACCATACAAAGCAGCAGCGGAATTATTCGTCGCCGGAGGGGTTGCATCTGCCCACAAGCTCCACCTGGCCAGGGTCCGCCCCTACTGTATTGTCCATGTCAGTCAACAGAAGCTAAGACCTTCCAGAGAGACTACCTGCTCTTCTCTACCCACGGGGAGCAGTACAGCCAGAAGCCTCCCCCGTTTCATCTCTAGGCTCTCTCTCAGGCCCCTCATACTTGTGATGTGTCTCAGGGGTAGAAGGAAGAGATTTCTCCGAAGGAACACATACACGGAGGGGCCATAGATGCTGAGGAAGGGCGCCTTGCCTACTGATATCCTAGCGTAAGTGGAAAAGTGGAACCTGCCTGCTGGCCCAGTGTGTCGAACGTGTCCACATCAGGGGCTGCCTACTGTGAGGTGATTCCCTGGGTGCCCTGGATTTTGTGGCCCAAAAGAGAAGGGGCCGTCGTGTGTCCATGGGTAAAATGGAGGGCACCGCGGAAGTGGCCGCTTAGGCTGGACCTCTCCTATTGGCTCGGTGTTTGTGACCCGTCCCCGTCAGAATTTCCAGCCAGCCTTGCGGTGGCTGTCTCCATGGTGATTGGGAAAGAAGCCTTAGGCCCCGCACTCAGCCTTCACCTGGCCTACCTGGCCTCTTTAGCCTCATCTAGACCGCTGTGTGGATGAAAGGATGAATGTCGGCCAATGACCACATGTCCTCGTTGCCTTTGAAGGATTAGGCTCCTTGCCTGGGCAGAAGACAGCCAAGGCCAGCCTGAGCCTAGACACCTGGTGACCTGTGACACTGCAGGCAGTGAGAGATGTTGATGTTCATGCTCATGTATCCGCAGGTGGCGGATTCAGAGTGGTCGGAGAAGAAGTGTAACTAGGGATGACACACACACGAGGGCACGGGCCAAAGGTCAGGGAAAATAGCTGAGGTCGTGGAGCTCTAGCGGAGCCAGTGTAGGGCCCAGGCCTCCCTCCTGTACGTGGCAAGGAGGTGATCCATATGCCGCCATGCGCAGACTCTGGACTGCTGGGGCCCTGGACGCCCGGATTGCGGCCTCGTCTTCGGAGAAGTGACACACATGCACTGTGCCAGCGGAGGCTGTGGCCCAGCAGAGGGCAAACTCTTGAAAATGGAGGCTTCAATTGACTTTGCCTGTGCTCTCCTTTGGCTGAGTGCCATCGTGTGTTTCCTAGCACGAGAAGGCATTCGTGGAGAGAGGCGGATTCCATGTGTGCAGGCAAAGTGTGTGCTGAGATGATGAGTGGCTGGAGACCAGGGTGGACTCTTCAGACCCAGGATAGACCTCTGGCAGGTATGTGTCAATGTTTTCTGCCCATGGCACTCAGCCGGGTATTTGTATAGAATGTTCTCCGCGGAATTAGTAGTCTCCAGAGAGGCTGCTGCATGTCAGCAAGCTTCACCTGGCCAGGTCCGCCCGTGATGTGGCTCCCCAATCAATGGCTACTCTCTAGACCTTCCAGATAGACTAGCAGATCTTCTCTGCCCATGGGCAACCAGTAGAGCCAGAGGCCTTCCCCCTTTGCTCTTTGGTCTCTAGGCCCTCTGTCAGGCACTCCAAGGTGTGAAGTGACAAGGGGGAGAAGGAAGAGATTTCAGAGAACGAACACATCCAGAGAGAGACAGAGAGAGGCAAGAGATGCTGAGTGGGGATGCCTTGTGTAGTGATATCCTGAGGAAAGTGGGAAAGAGGTACCTGGCCTGCTGTGCCGATGCCCTGAAGCAGTCCGCACCAGGGGCTCCCTTGTGCCTGCGTAGCCTTTCCCAGGGTGTGCTCAAATCCTGTGGCCACTAGGTGTCATAGGTCACAATGGAGGGCCCTGTGTCATCTGCCTGGCGGGCCGCATCTCTGCCATTGGCTCAAGTCTTGTCAGCAGGCCCATCACAAGCTCCGCCCACTCTTGCGGTGGGGGGACTGTCTCTATGGTGATGGCAAAGGAGCCTCAGCCCCGCCCACCTGCCCTTGACTTCACCTACCTGGCCCGCTGACCCTCACTCAGACCTGTGTGTTGCTCCAAATGAATGTCCGCCAGTGCCCGGGTGTCAGCATCTGGGATAAAGGATTGGGGACCTTGCCTGGGGCAGAAGGCAGCCTAGGTCAGCGGGTACCTGGAAGTCTACTGCCTTGTGACACTGCTGCCAGTGACAAATGGTGACTCCCACACTCACACATCCCCTGGTGGCAGAATGATAGTGATGGGTGGAGAAACATCGCTCCGGAGCACACGTTCCGTGGGGCACCAGCCAAAGCAAAGGCCAGGGCCGGTAGTGGACGTCGTGGAGCTGAATGGCGAGGCAGTGAAGGGCCCAAGGATCCCTCCTGTATGTGGCGAACAGGTCATCCGTGTCCCCCCGTCCATAAAGCATTGGACTGCTGGGGCCCAGGCTGCCAGGATTTCGGCCTTGCCTTCGGAGCCCGGCCACATACGCGGCCTTGCAGCGGAGGCGGGGACATGTAGACAGCCAAAATTTGGAAAATGGCAGTGTTTCCTCGATTTCCCTGGCATCGGCCTTTTTGAGCGGCTTGCTTTTTTTCCTGGTAGGATAGGGCCCTGACGGAGACAGGCACGATTACGTGTGCAGGAAAGGTGTGTGCTGAGAGGGTGACGACGTTGAGACCATGTTGGGATCTTTAGTCCCAGGAGAGGCCCCTGGCGGGTGTGGGTCAGTGTTCTCTACCCATCCCACTTGGCGGGGGGAGGTTTTCACCATACAAAGCAGCAGCGGAATTATTCGTCGCCGGAGGGGTTGCATCTGCCCACAAGCTCCACCTGGCCAGGGTCCGCCCCTACTGTATTGTCCATGTCAGTCAACAGAAGCTAAGACCTTCCAGAGAGACTACCTGCTCTTCTCTACCCACGGGGAGCAGTACAGCCAGAAGCCTCCCCCGTTTCATCTCTAGGCTCTCTCTCAGGCCCCTCATACTTGTGATGTGTCTCAGGGGTAGAAGGAAGAGATTTCTCCGAAGGAACACATACACGGAGGGGCCATAGATGCTGAGGAAGGGCGCCTTGCCTACTGATATCCTAGCGTAAGTGGAAAAGTGGAACCTGCCTGCTGGCCCAGTGTGTCGAACGTGTCCACATCAGGGGCTGCCTACTGTGAGGTGATTCCCTGGGTGCCCTGGATTTTGTGGCCCAAAAGAGAAGGGGCCGTCGTGTGTCCATGGGTAAAATGGAGGGCACTGCGGAAGTGGCCGCTTAGGCTGGACCTCTCCTATTGGCTGGGTGTTTGTGACCCGTCCCCGTCAGAAGTTCCGGCCAGCCTTGCGGTGGCTGTCTCCATGGTGATTGGGAAAGAAGCCTTAGGCCCCGCACTCAGCCTTGACCTGGCCTACCTGGCCTCTTTAGCCTCATCTAGACCGCTGTGTGGATGAAAGGATGAATGTCGGCCAATGACCACATGTCCTCGTTGCCTTTGAAGGATTAGGCTCCTTGCCTGGGCAGAAGACAGCCAAGGCTAGCCTGAGCCTAGACACCTGGTGACCTGTGACACTGCAGGCAGTGACAGATGTTGATGTTCATGCTCATGTATCCGCAGGTGGCGGATTCAGAGTGGTCGGAGAAGAAGTGTAACTAGGGATGACACACACACGAGGGCACGGGCCAAAGGTCAGGGAAAATAGCTGAGGTCGTGGAGCTCTAGCGGAGCCAGTGTAGGGCCCAGGCCTCCCTCCTGTACGTGGCAAAGAGGTGATCCATATGCCGCCATGCGCAGACTCTGGACTGCTGGGGCCCTGGACGCCCGGATTGCGGCCTCGTCTTCGGAGAAGTGACACACATGCACTGTGCCAGCGGAGGCTGTGGCCCAGCAGAGGGCAAACACTTGAAAATGGGGGCTTCAGTTGACTTTGCCTGTGCTCTCCTTTGGCTGAGTGCCATCGTGTGTTTCCTAGCAGGAGAAGGCATTCGTGGAGAGAGGCGGATTCCATGTGTGCAGGCAAAGTGTGTGCTGAGATGATGAGTGGCTGGAGACCAGGGTGGACTCTTCAGACCCGGGATAGACCTCTGGCAGGTATGTGTCAATGTTTTCTGCCCATGGCACTCAGCCGGGTATTTGCATAGAATGTTCTCCGCGGAATTAGTAGTCTCCGGAGAGGCTGCTGCATGTCAGCAAGCTTCACCTGGCCAGGTCCGCCCGTGATGTGGCTCCCCAATCAATGGCTACTCTCTAGACCTTCCAGATAGACTAGCAGATCTTCTCTGCCCATGGGCAACCAGTAGAGCCAGAGGCCTTCCCCCTTTGCTCTTTTTTCTCTAGGCCCTCTGTCAGGCACTCCAAGGTGTGAAGTGACAAGGGGGAGAAGGAAGAGATTTGAGAGAACGAACACATCCAGAGAGAGACAGAGAGAGGCAAGAGATGCTGAGTGGGGATGCCTTGCGTACTGATATCCTGAGGAAAGTGGGAAAGAGGTACCTGGCCTGCTGTGCCGATGCCCTGAAGCAGTCCGCACCAGGGGCTCCCTTGTGCCTGCGTAGCCTTTCCCAGGGTGTGCTCAAATCCTGTGGCCACTAGGTGTCATAGGTCACAATGGAGGGCCCTGTGTCATCTGCCTGGCGGGCCGGATCTCTGCCATTGGCTCAAGTCTTGTCAGCAGGCCCATCACAAGCTCCGCCCACTCTTGCGGTGGGGGGACTGTCTCTATGGTGATGGCAAAGGAGCCTCAGCCCCGCCCACCTGGCCTTGACTTCACCTACCTGGCCCGCTGACCCTCACTCAGACCTGTGTGTTGCTCCAAATGAATGTCCGCCAGTGCCCGGGTGTCAGCATCTGGGATAAAGGATTGGGGACCTTGCCTGGGGCAGAAGGCAGCCTAGGTCAGCGGGTACCTGGAAGTCTACTGCCTTGTGACACTGCTGCCAGTGACAAATGGTGACTCCCACACTCACACATCCCCTGGTGGCAGAATGATAGTGATGGGTGGAGAAACATCGCTCCGGAGCACACGTTCCGTGGGGCACCAGCCAAAGCAAAGGCCAGGGCCGGTAGTGGACGTCGTGGAGCTGAATGGCGAGGCAGTGAAGGGCCCAAGGATCCCTCCTGTATGTGGCGAACAGGTTATCCGTGTCCCCCCGTCCATAAAGCATTGGACTGCTGGGGCCCAGGCTGCCAGGATTTCGGCCTTGCCTTCGGAGCCCGGCCACATACGCGGCCTTGCAGCGGAGGCGGGGACATGTAGACAGCCAAAATTTGGAAAATGGCAGTGTTTCCTCGATTTCCCTGGCATCGGCCTTTTTGAGCGGCTTGCTTTTTTTCCTGGTAGGATAGGGCCCTGCCGGAGAAAGGCAGGATTACGTGTGCAGGAAAGGTGTGTGCTGAGAGGGTGACGACGTTGAGACCATGTTGGGATCTTTAGTCCCAGGAGAGGCCCCTGGCGGGTGTGGGTCAGTGTTCTCTACCCATCCCACTTGGCGGGGGGAGGTTTTCACCATACAAAGCAGCAGCGGAATTATTCGTCGCCGGAGGGGTTGCATCTGCCCACAAGCTCCACCTGGCCAGGGTCCGCCCCTACTGTATTGTCCATGTCAGTCAACAGAAGCTAAGACCTTCCAGAGAGACTACCTGCTCTTCTCTACCCACGGGGAGCAGTACAGCCAGAAGCCTCCCCCGTTTCATCTCTAGGCTCTCTCTCAGGCCCCTCATACTTGTGATGTGTCTCAGGGGTAGAAGGAAGAGATTTCTCCGAAGGAACACATACACGGAGGGGCCATAGATGCTGAGGAAGGGCGCCTTGCCTACTGATATCCTAGCGTAAGTGGAAAAGTGGAACCTGCCTGCTGGCCCAGTGTGTCGAACGTGTCCACATCAGGGGCTGCCTACTGTGAGGTGATTCCCTGGGTGCCCTGGATTTTGTGGCCCAAAAGAGAAGGGGCCGTCGTGTGTCCATGGGTAAAATGGAGGGCACCGCGGAAGTGGCCGCTTAGGCTGGACCTCTCCTATTGGCTGGGTGTTTGTGACCCGTCCCCGTCAGAAGTTCCGGCCAGCCTTGCAGTGGCTGTCTCCATGGTGATTGGGAAAGAAGCCTTAGGCCCCGCACTCAGCCTTCACCTGGCCTACCTGGCCTCTTTAGCCTCATCTAGACCGCTGTGTGGATGAAAGGATGAATGTCGGCCAATGACCACATGTCCTCGTTGCCTTTGAAGGATTAGGCTCCTTGCCTGGGCAGAAGACAGCCAAGACCAGCCTGAGCCTAGACACCTGGTGACCTGTGACACTGCAGGCAGTGACAGATGTTGATGTTCATGCTCATGTATCCGCAGGTGGCGGATTCAGAGTGGTCGGAGAAGAAGTGTAACTAGGGATGACACACACACGAGGGCACGGGCCAAAGGTCAGGGAAAATAGCTGAGGTCGTGGAGCTCTAGCGGAGCCAGTGTAGGGCCCAGGCCTCCCTCCTGTACGTGGCAAAGAGGTGATCCATATGCCGCCATGCGCAGACTCTGGACTGCTGGGGCCCTGGACGCCCGGATTGCGGCCTCGTCTTCGGAGAAGTGACACACATGCACTGTGCCAGCGGAGGCTGTGGCCCAGCAGACGGCAAACTCTTGAAAATGGGGGCTTCAGTTGACTTTGCCTGTGCTCTCCTTTGGCTGAGTGCCATCGTGTGTTTCCTAGCACGAGAAGGCATTCGTGGAGAGAGGCGGATTCCATGTGTGCAGGCAAAGTGTGTGCTGAGATGATGAGTGGCTGGAGACCAGGGTGGACTCTTCAGACCCGGGATAGACCTCTGGCAGGTATGTGTCAATGTTTTCTGCCCATGGCACTCAGCCGGGTATTTGCATAGAATGTTCTCCGCGGAATTAGTAGTCTCCGGAGAGGCTGCTGCATGTCAGCAAGCTTCACCTGGCCAGGTCCGCCCGTGATGTGGCTCCCCAATCAATGGCTACTCTCTAGACCTTCCAGATAGACTAGCAGATCTTCTCTGCCCATGGGCAACCAGTAGAGCCAGAGGCCTTCCCCCTTTGCTCTTTGGTCTCTAGGCCCTCTGTCAGGCACTCCAAGGTGTGAAGTGACAAGGGGGAGAAGGAAGAGATTTGAGAGAACGAACACATCCAGAGAGAGACAGAGAGAGGCAAGAGATGCTGAGTGGGGATGCCTTGCGTAGTGATATCCTGAGGAAAGTGGGAAAGAGGTACCTGGCCTGCTGTGCCGATGCCCTGAAGCAGTCCGCACCAGGGGCTCCCTTGTGCCTGCGTAGCCTTTCCCAGGGTGTGCTCAAATCCTGTGGCCACTAGGTGTCATAGGTCACAATGGAGGGCCCTGTGTCATCTGCCTGGCGGGCCGGATCTCTGCCATTGGCTCAAGTCTTGTCAGCAGGCCCATCACAAGCTCCGCCCACTCTTGCGGTGGGGGGACTGTCTCTATGGTGATGGCAAAGGAGCCTCAGCCCCGCCCACCTGGCCTTGACTTCACCTACCTGGCCCGCTGACCCTCACTCAGACCTGTGTGTTGCTCCAAATGAATGTCCGCCAGTGCCCGGGTGTCAGCATCTGGGATAAAGGATTGGGGACCTTGCCTGGGGCAGAAGGCAGCCTAGGTCAGCGGGTACCTGGAAGTCTACTGCCTTGTGACACTGCTGCCAGTGACAAATGGTGACTCCCACACTCACACATCCCCTGGTGGCAGAATGATAGTGATGGGTGGAGAAACATCGCTCCGGAGCACACGTTCCGTGGGGCACCAGCCAAAGCAAAGGCCAGGGCCGGTAGTGGACGTCGTGGAGCTGAATGGCGAGGCAGTGAAGGGCCCAAGGATCCCTCCTGTATGTGGCGAACAGGTCATCCGTGTCCCCCCGTCCATAAAGCATTGGACTGCTGGGGCCCAGGCTGCCAGGATTTCGGCCTTGCCTTCGGAGCCCGGCCACATACGCGGCCTTGCAGCGGAGGCGGGGACATGTAGACAGCCAAAATTTGGAAAATGGCAGTGTTTCCTCGATTTCCCTGGCATCGGCCTTTTTGAGCGGCTTGCTTTTTTTCCTGGTAGGATAGGGCCCTGCCGGAGAAAGGCAGGATTACGTGTGCAGGAAAGGTGTGTGCTGAGAGGGTGACGACGTTGAGACCATGTTGGGATCTTTAGTCCCAGGAGAGGCCCCTGGCGGGTGTGGGTCAGTGTTCTCTACCCATCCCACTTGGCGGGGGGAGGTTTTCACCATACAAAGCAGCAGCGGAATTATTCGTCGCCGGAGGGGTTGCATCTGCCCACAAGCTCCACCTGGCCAGGGTCCGCCCCTACTGTATTGTCCATGTCAGTCAACAGAAGCTAAGACCTTCCAGAGAGACTACCTGCTCTTCTCTACCCACGGGGAGCAGTACAGCCAGAAGCCTCCCCCGTTTCATCTCTAGGCTCTCTCTCAGGCCCCTCATACTTGTGATGTGTCTCAGGGGTAGAAGGAAGAGATTTCTCCGAAGGAACACATACACGGAGGGGCCATAGATGCTGAGGAAGGGCGCCTTGCCTACTGATATCCTAGCGTAAGTGGAAAAGTGGAACCTGCCTGCTGGCCCAGTGTGTCGAACGTGTCCACATCAGGGGCTGCCTACTGTGAGGTGATTCCCTGGGTGCCCTGGATTTTGTGGCCCAAAAGAGAAGGGGCCGACGTGTGTCCATGGGTAAAATGGAGGGCACTGCGGAAGTGGCCGCTTAGGCTGGACCTCTCCTATTGGCTCGGTGTTTGTGACCCGTCCCCGTCAGAATTTCCAGCCAGCCTTGCGGTGGCTGTCTCCATGGTGATTGGGAAAGAAGCCTTAGGCCCCGCACTCAGCCTTCACCTGGCCTACCTGGCCTCTTTAGCCTCATCTAGACCGCTGTGTGGATGAAAGGATGAATGTCGGCCAATGACCACATGTCCTCGTTGCCTTTGAAGGATTAGGCTCCTTGCCTGGGCAGAAGACAGCCAAGGCCAGCCTGAGCCTAGACACCTGGTGACCTGTGACACTGCAGGCAGTGAGAGATGTTGATGTTCATGCTCATGTATCCGCAGGTGGCGGATTCAGAGTGGTCGGAGAAGAAGTGTAACTAGGGATGACACACACACGAGGGCACGGGCCAAAGGTCAGGGAAAATAGCTGAGGTCGTGGAGCTCTAGCGGAGCCAGTGTAGGGCCCAGGCCTCCCTCCTGTACGTGGCAAGGAGGTGATCCATATGCCGCCATGCGCAGACTCTGGACTGCTGGGGCCCTGGACGCCCGGATTGCGGCCTCGTCTTCGGAGAAGTGACACACATGCACTGTGCCAGCGGAGGCTGTGGCCCAGCAGAGGGCAAACTCTTGAAAATGGAGGCTTCAATTGACTTTGCCTGTGCTCTCCTTTGGCTGAGTGCCATCGTGTGTTTCCTAGCACGAGAAGGCATTCGTGGAGAGAGGCGGATTCCATGTGTGCAGGCAAAGTGTGTGCTGAGATGATGAGTGGCTGGAGACCAGGGTGGACTCTTCAGACCCAGGATAGACCTCTGGCAGGTATGTGTCAATGTTTTCTGCCCATGGCACTCAGCCGGGTATTTGTATAGAATGTTCTCCGCGGAATTAGTAGTCTCCAGAGAGGCTGCTGCATGTCAGCAAGCTTCACCTGGCCAGGTCCGCCCGTGATGTGGCTCCCCAATCAATGGCTACTCTCTAGACCTTCCAGATAGACTAGCAGATCTTCTCTGCCCATGGGCAACCAGTAGAGCCAGAGACCTTCCCCCTTTGCTCTTTGGTCTCTAGGCCCTCTGTCAGGCACTCCAAGGTGTGAAGTGACAAGGGGGAGAAGGAAGAGATTTGAGAGAACGAACACATCCAGAGAGAGACAGAGAGAGGCGAGAGATGCTGAGTGGGGATGCCTTGCGTAGTGATATCCTGAGGAAAGTGGGAAAGAGGTACCTGGCCTGCTGTGCCGATGCCCTGAAGCAGTCCGCACCAGGGGCTCCCTTGTGCCTGCGTAGCCTTTCCCAGGGTGTGCTCAAATCCTGTGGCCACTAGGTGTCATAGGTCACAATGGAGGGCCCTGTGTCATCTGCCTGGCGGGCCGGATCTCTGCCATTGGCTCAAGTCTTGTCAGCAGGCCCATCACAAGCTCCGCCCACTCTTGCGGTGGGGGGACTGTCTCTATGGTGATGGCAAAGGAGCCTCAGCCCCGCCCACCTGGCCTTGACTTCACCTACCTGGCCCGCTGACCCTCACTCAGACCTCTGTGTTGCTCCAAATGAATGTCCGCCAGTGCCCGGGTGTCAGCATCTGGGATAAAGGATTGGAGACCTTTCCTGGGCCAGAAGGCAGCCTAGGTCAGCGGGTACCTGGAAGTCTACTGCCTTGTGACACTGCTGCCAGTGACAAATGGTGACTCCCACTCTCACACATCCCCTGGTGGCAGAATGATAGGGATGGGTGGAGAAACATCGCTCCGGAGCACACGTTCTGTGGGGCACCAGCCAAAGCAAAGGCCAGGGCCGGTAGTGGACGTGGTGGAGCTGAATGGCGAGCCAGTGAAGGTCCCAAGGATCCCTCCGCCGTGTATGTGGCGAACAGGTCATCCGTGTCCCCACGTTCATAAACCACTGGACTGCTGGGGCCCAGGCTGCCAGGATTTCGGCCTTGCCTTCGGAGCCCGGCCACATACGTGGCCTTGCAGTGGAGGCGGGGATGTGTAGACAGCAAAAATTTGGAAAACGGCGGTGTTTCCTCGATTTCCCTGGCATCGGCCTTTTTGAGCGGCTTGCTTTTTTTCCTGGTAGGATAGGGCCCTGACGGAGAAAGGCAGGATTACGTGTGCAGGAAAGTTGTGTGCTGAGAGGGTGACGACGTTGAGACCATGTTGGGATCTTTAGTCCCAGGAGAGGCCCCTGGCGGGTGTGGGTCAGTGTTCTCTACCCATCCCACTTGGCGGGGGGAGGTTTTCACCGTACAAAGCAGCAGCGGAATTATTCGTCGCCGGAGGGGTTGCATCTGCCCACAAGCTCCACCTGGCCAGGGTCCGCCCCTACTGTATTGTCCATGTCAGTCAACAGAAGCTAAGACCTTCCAGAGAGACTACCTGCTCTTCTCTACCCACGGGGAGCAGTACAGCCAGAAGCCTCCCCCGTTTCATCTCTAGGCTCTCTCTCAGGCCCCTCATACTTGTGATGTGTCTCAGGGGTAGAAGGAAGAGATTTCTCCAAATGAACACATACACAGAGGGGCCATAGATGCTGAGGAAGGGCGCCTTGCCTACTGATATCCTAGCATAAGTGGAAAAGTGGAACCTGCCTGCCGGCCCAGTGTGTCGAACGTGTCCACATCAGGGGCTGCCTACTGTGAGGTGATTCCCTGGGTGCCCTCGGTTTTGTGGCCCAAAAGAGAAGGGGCCGTCATGTGTCCATGGGTAAAATGGAGGGCACTGCGGAAGTGGCCGCTTAGGCTGGACCTCTCCTATTGGCTGGGTGTTTGTGACCCGTCCCCGTCAGAAGTTCCGGCCAGCCTTGCGGTGGCTGTCTCCATGGTGATTGGGAAAGAAGCCTTAGGCCCCGCACTCAGCCTTCACCTGGCCTACTTAGCCTCTTTAGCCTCATCTAGACCGCTGTGTGGATGAAAGAATGAATGTCGGCCAATGAGCACATGTCCTCGTTGCCTTTGAAGGATTAGGCTCCTTGCCTGGGCAGAAGACAGCCCAGGCCAGCCTGAGCCTAGACACCTGGTGACCTGTGACACTGCAGGCAGTGAGAGATGTTGATTTTCATGCTCATGTATCCGCAGGTGGCGGATTCAGAGTGGTCGGAGAAGAAGTGTAACTCGGGATGACACACACACGAGGGCACGGGCCAAAGGTCAGGGAAAATAGCTGAGGTCGTGGAGCTCTAGCGGAGCCAGTGTAGGGCCCAGGCCTCCCTCCTGTACGTGGCAAAGAGGTGATCCATATGCCGCCATGCGCAGACTCTGGACTGCTGGGGCCCTGGACGCCCGGATTGCGGCCTTGTCTTCGGAGAAGTGACACACATGCACTGTGCCAGCGGAGGCTGTGGCCCAGCAGAGGGCAAACTCTTGAAAATGGGGGCTTCAGTTGACTTTGCCTGTGCTCTCCTTTGGCTGAGTGCCATCGTGTGTTTCCTAGCAGGAGAAGGCATTCGTGGAGAGAGGCGGATTCCATGTGTGCATGCAAAGTGTGTGCTGAGATGATGAGTGGCTGGAGACCAGGGTGGACTCTTCAGACCCAGGATAGACCTCTGGCAGGTATGTGTCAATGTTTTCTGCCCATGGCACTCAGCCGGGTATTTGCATAGAATGTTCTCCGTGGAATTAGTAGTCTCCGGAGAGGCTGCTGCATGTCAGCAAGCTTCACCTGGCCAGGTCCGCCCGTGATGTGGCTCCCCAATCAATGGCTACTCTCTAGACCTTCCAGATAGACTAGCAGATCTTCTCTGCCCATGGGCAACCAGTAGAGCCAGAGGCCTTCCCTCTTTGCTCTTTGGTCTCTAGGCCCTCTGTCAGGCACTCCAAGGTGTGAAGTGACAAGGGGGAGAAGGAAGAGATTTGAGAGAACGAACACATCCAGAGAGAGACAGAGAGAGGCAAGAGATGCTGAGTGGGGATGCCTTGCGTAGTGATATCCTGAGGAAAGTGGGAAAGAGGTACCTGGCCTGCTGTGCCGATGCCCTGAAGCAGTCCGCACCAGGGGCTCCCTTGTGCCTGCGTAGCCTTTCCCAGGGTGTGCTCAAATCCTGTGGCCACTAGGTGTCATAGGTCACAATGGAGGGCCCTGTGTCATCTGCCTGGCGGGCCGGATCTCTGCCATTGGCTCAAGTCTTGTCAGCAGGCCCATCACAAGCTCCGCCCACTCTTGCGGTGGGGGGACTGTCTCTATGGTGATGGCAAAGGAGCCTCAGCCCCACCCACCTGGCCTTGACTTCACCTACCTGGCCCGCTGACCCTCACTCAGACCTGTGTGTTGCTCCAAATGAATGTCTGCCAGTGCCCGGGTGTCAGCATCTGGGATAAAGGATTGGGGACCTTGCCTGGGGCAGATGGCAGCCTAGGTCAGCGGGTACCTGGAAGTCTACTGCCTTGTGACACTGCTGCCAGTGACAAATGGTGACTCCCACACTCACACATCCCCTGGTGGCAGAATGATAGTGATGGGTGGAGAAACATCGCTCCGGAGCACACGTTCCGTGGGGCACCAGCCAAAGCAAAGGCCAGGGCCGGTAGTGGACGTCGTGGAGCTGAATGGCGAGCCAGTGAAGGGCCCAAGGATCCCTCCTGTATGTGGCGAACAGGTCATCCGTGTCCCCCCGTCCATAAACCATGGGACTGCTGGGGCCCAGGCTGCCAGGATTTCGGCCTTGCCTTCGGAGCCCGGCCACATACGCGGCCTTGCAGCGGAGGCGGGGACAGGTAGACAGCCAAAATTTGGAAAATGGCAGTGTTTCCTCGATTTCCCTGGCATCGGCCTTTTTGAGCGGCTTGGTTTTTTTCCTGGTAGGATAGGGCCCTGACGGAGAAAGGCAGGATTACGTGTGCGGGAAAGGTGTGTGCTGAGAGGGTGACGACGTTGAGACCATGTTGGGATCTTTAGTCCCAGGAGAGGCCCCTGGAGGGTGTGGGTCAGTGTTCTCTACCCATCCCACTTGGCGGGGGGAGGTTTTCACCATACAAAGCAGCAGCGGAATTATTCGTCGCCGGAGGGGTTGCATCTGCCCACAAGCTCCACCTGGCCAGGGTCCGCCCCTACTGTATTGTCCATGTCAGTCAACAGAAGCTAAGACCTTCCAGAGAGACTACCTGCTCTTCTCTACCCACGGGGAAGCACTACAGCCAGAAGCCTCCCCCGTTTCATCTCTAGGCTCTCTCTCAGGCCCCTCATACTTGTGATGTGTCTCAGGGGCAGAAGGAAGAGATTTCTCCGAATGAACACATACACAGAGGGGCCATAGATGCAGAGGAAGGGCGCCTTGCCTACTGATATCCTAGCGTAAGTGGAAAAGTGGAACCTGCCTGCCGGCCCAGTATGTGGAACGTGTCCACATCAGGGGCTGCCTACTGTGAGGTGATTCCCTGGGTGCCCTGGATTTTGTGGCCCAAAAGAGAAGGGGCCGTCGTGTGTCCATGGGTAAAATGGAGGGCACTGCAGAAGTGGCCGCTTAGGCTGGACCTCTCCTATTGGCTGGGTGTTTGTGACCCGTCCCCGTCAGAAGTTCCGGCCAGCCTTGCGGTGGCTGTCTCCATGGTGATTGGGAAAGAAGCCTTAGGCCCCGCACTCAGCCTTCACCTGGCCTACCTGGCCTCTTTAGCCTCATCTAGACCGCTGTGTGGATGAAAGAATGAATGTCGGCCAATGACCACATGTCCTCGTTGCCTTTGAAGGATTAGGCTCCTTGCCTGGGCAGAAGACAGCCAAGGTCAGCCTGAGCCTAGACACCTGGTGACCTGTGACACTGCAGGCAGTGAGAGATGTTGATTTTCATGCTCATGTATCCGCAGGTGGCGGATTCAGAGTGATCGGAGAAGAAGTGTAACTCGGGATGACACACACACGAGGGCACGGGCCAAAGGTCAGGGAAAATAGCTGAGGTCGTGGAGCTCTAGCGGAGCCAGTGTAGGGCCCAGGCCTCCCTCCTGTACGTGGCAAAGAGGTGATCCATATGCCGCCATGCGCAGACTCTGGACTGCTGGGGCCCTGGACGCCCGGATTGCGGCCTTGTCTTCGGAGAAGTGACACACATGCACTGTGCCAGCGGAGGCTGTGGCCCAGCAGAGGGCAAACTCTTGAAAATGGAGGCTTCAGTTGACTTTGCCTGTGCTCTCCTTTGGCTGAGTGCCATCGTGTGTTTCCTAGCAGGAGAAGGCATTCGTGGAGAGAGGCGGATTCCACGTGTGCAGGCAAAGTGTGTGCTGAGATGGTGAGTGGCTGGAGACCAGGGTGGACTCTTCAGACCCAGGATAGACCTCTGGCAGGTATGTGTCAATGTTTCCTGCCCATGGCACTCAGCCGGGTATTTGCATAGAATGTTCTCCGCGGAATTAGTAGTCTCCGGAGAGGCTGCTGCATGTCAGCAAGCTTCACCTGGCCAGGTCCGCCCGTGATGTGGCTCCCCAATCAATGGCTACTCTCTAGACCTTCCAGATAGACTAGCAGATCTTCTCTGCCCATGGGCAACCAGTAGAGCCAGAGGCCTTCCCCCTTTGCTCTTTGGTCTCTAGGCCCTCTGTCAGGCACTCCAAGGTGTGAAGTGACAAGGGGGAGAAGGAAGAGATTTGAGAGAACGAACACATCCAGAGAGAGACAGAGAGAGGCAAGAGATGCTGAGTGGGGATGCCTTGCGTAGTGATATCCTGAGGAAAGTGGGAAAGAGGTACCTGGCCTGCTGTGCCAATGCCCTGAAGCAGTCCGCACCAGGGGCTCCCTTGTGCCTGCGTAGCCTTTCCCAGGGTGTGCTCAAATACTGTGGCCACTAGGTGTCATAGGTCACAATGGAGGGCCCTGTGTCATCTGCCTGGCGGGCCGGATCTCTGCCATTGGCTCAAGTCTTGTCAGCAGGCCCATCACAAGCTCCGCCCACTCTTGCGGTGGGGGGACTGTCTCTATGGTGATGGCAAAGGAGCCTCAGCCCCACCCACCTGGCCTTGACTTCACCTACCTGGCCCGCTGACCCTCACTCAGACCTGTGTGTTGCTCCAAATGAATGTCCGCCAGTGCCCGGGTGTCAGCATCTGGGATAAAGGATTGGGGACCTTGCCTGGGGCAGATGGCAGCCTAGGTCAGCGGGTACCTGGAAGTCTACTGCCTTGTGACACTGCTGCCAGTGACAAATGGTGACTCCCACACTCACACATCCCCTGGTGGCAGAATGATAGTGATGGGTGGAGAAACATCGCTCCGGAGCACACGTTCCGTGGGGCACCAGCCAAAGCAAAGGCCAGGGCCGGTAGTGGACGTCGTGGAGCTGAATGGCGAGCCAGTGAAGGGCCCAAGGATCCCTCCTGTATGTGGCGAACAGGTCATCCGTGTCCCCCCGTCCATAAAGCATGGGACTGCTGGGGCCCAGGCTGCCAGGATTTCGGCCTTGCCTTCGGAGCCCGGCCACATACGCGGCCTTGCAGCGGAGGCGGGGACATGTAGACAGCCAAAATTTGGAAAATGGCAGTGTTTCCTCGATTTCCCTGGCATCGGCCTTTTTGAGCGGCTTGCTTTTTTTCCTGGTAGGATAGGGCCCTGCCGGAGAAAGGCAGGATTACGTGTGCAGGAAAGGTGTGTGCTGAGAGGGTGACGACGTTGAGACCATGTTGGGATCTTTAGTCCCAGGAGAGGCCCCTGGAGGGTGTGGGTCAGTGTTCTCTACCCATCCCACTTGGCGGGGGGAGGTTTTCACCATACAAAGCAGCAGCGGAATTATTCGTCGCCGGAGGGGTTGCATCTGCCCACAAGCTCCACCTGGCCAGGGTCCGCCCCTACTGTATTGTCCATGTCAGTCAACAGAAGCTAAGACCTTCCAGAGAGACTACCTGCTCTTCTCTACCCACGGGGAAGCACTACAGCCAGAAGCCTCCCCCGTTTCATCTCTAGGCTCTCTCTCAGGCCCCTCATACTTGTGATGTGTCTCAGGGGCAGAAGGAAGAGATTTCTCCGAATGAACACATACACAGAGGGGCCATAGATGCAGAGGAAGGGCGCCTTGCCTACTGATATCCTAGCGTAAGTGGAAAAGTGGAACCTGCCTGCCGGCCCAGTATGTGGAACGTGTCCACATCAGGGGCTGCCTACTGTGAGGTGATTCCCTGGGTGCCCTGGATTTTGTGGCCCAAAAGAGAAGGGGCCGTCGTGTGTCCATGGGTAAAATGGAGGGCACTACGGAAGTGGCCGCTTAGGCTGGACCTCTCCTATTGGCTGGGTGTTTGTGACCCGTCCCCATCAGAAGTTCCGGCCAGCCTTGCGGTGGCTGTCTCCATGGTGATTGGGAAAGAAGCCTTAGGCCCCGCACTCAGCCTTCACCTGGCCTACCTGGCCTCTTTAGCCTCATCTACACCGCTGTGTGGATGAAAGAGTGAATGTCGGCCAATGACCACATGTCCTCGTTGCCTTTTAAGTATTAGGGTCCTTGCCTGGGCAGAAGACAGCCAAGGTCAGCCTGAGCCTAGACACCTGGTGACCTGTGACACTGCAGGCAGTGAGAGATGTTGATTTTCATGCTCATGTATCCGCAGGTGGCGGATTCAGAGTGGTCGGAGAAGAAGTGTAACTCGGGATGACACACACACGAGGGCACGGGCCAAAGGTCAGGGAAAATAGCTGAGGTCGTGGAGCTCTAGCGGAGCCAGTGTAGGGCCCAGGCCTCCCTCCTGTACGTGGCAAAGAGGTGATCCATATGCCGCCATGCGCAGACTCTGGACTGCTGGGGCCCTGGACGCCCGGATTGCGGCCTTGTCTTCGGAGAAGTGACACACATGCACTGTGCCAGCGGAGGCTGTGGCCCAGCAGAGGGCAAACTCTTGAAAATGGAGGCTTCAGTTGACTTTGCCTGTGCTCTCCTTTGGCTGAGTGCCATCGTGTGTTTCCTAGCAGGAGAAGGCATTCGTGGAGAGAGGCGGATTCCACGTGTGCAGGCAAAGTGTGTGCTGAGATGGTGAGTGGCTGGAGACCAGGGTGGACTCTTCAGACCCAGGATAGACCTCTGGCAGGTATGTGTCAATGTTTTCTGCCCATGGCACTCAGCCGGGTATTTGCATAGAATGTTCTCCGCGGAATTAGTAGTCTCCGGAGAGGCTGCTGCATGTCAGCAAGCTTCACCTGGCCAGGTCCGCCCGTGATGTGGCTCCCCAATCAATGGCTACTCTCTAGACCTTCCAGATAGACTAGCAGATCTTCTCTGCCCATGGGCAACCAGTAGAGCCAGAGGCCTTCCCCCTTTGCTCTTTGGTCTCTAGGCCCTCTGTCAGGCACTCCAAGGTGTGAAGTGACAAGGGGGAGAAGGAAGAGATTTGAGAGAAGGAACACATCCAGAGACAGACAGAGAGAGGCAAGAGATGCTGAGTGGGGATGCCTTGCGTAGTGATATCCTGAGGAAAGTGGGAAAGAGGTACCTGGCCTGCTGTGCCAATGCCCTGAAGCAGTCCGCACCAGGGGCTCCCTTGTGCCTGCGTAGCCTTTCCCAGGGTGTGCTCAAATCCTGTGGCCACTAGGTGTCATAGGTCACAATGGAGGGCCCTGTGTCATCTGCCTGGCGGGCCGGATCTCTGCCATTGGCTCAAGTCTTGTCAGCAGGCCCATCACAAGCTCCGCCCACTCTTGCGGTGGGGGGACTGTCTCTATGGTGATGGCAAAGGAGCCTCAGCCCCGCCCACCTGGCCTTGACCTCACCTACCTGGCCCGCTGACCCTCACTCAGACCTGTGTGTTGCTCCAAATGAATGTCCGCCAGTGCCCGGGTGTCAGCATCTATGATAAAGGATTGGGGACCTTGCCTGGGGCAGATTGCAGCCTAGGTCAGCGGGTACCTGGAAGTCTACTGCCTTGTGACACTGCTGCCAGTGACAAATGGTGACTCCCACACTCACACATCCCCTGGTGGCAGAATGATAGTGATGGGTGGAGAAACATCGCTCCGGAGCACACGTTCCGTGGGGCACCAGCCAAAGCAAAGGCCAGGGCCGGTAGTGGACGTCGTGGAGCTGAATGGCGAGCCAGTGAAGGGCCCAAGGATCCCTCCTGTATGTGGCGAACAGGTCATCCGTGTCCCCCCGTCCATAAACCATGGGACTGCTGGGGCCCAGGCTGCCAGGATTTCGGCCTTGCCTTCGGAGCCCGGCCACATACGCGGCCTTGCAGCGGAGGCGGGGACAGGTAGACAGCCAAAATTTGGAAAATGGCAGTGTTTCCTCAATTTCCCTGGCATCGGCCTTTTTGAGCGGCTTGCTTTTTTTCCTGGTAGGATAGGGCCCTGCCGGAGAAAGGCAGGATTACGTGTGCAGGAAAGGTGTGTGCTGAGAGGGTGACGACGTTGAGACCATGTTGGGATCTTTAGTCCCAGGAGAGGCCCCTGGAGGGTGTGGGTCAGTGTTCTCTACCCATCCCACTTGGCGGGGGGAGGTTTTCACCATACAAAGCAGCAGCGGAATTATTCGTCACCGGAGGGGTTGCATCTGCCCACAAGCTCCACCTGGCCAGGGTCCGCCCCTACTGTATTGTCCATGTCAGTCAACAGAAGCTAAGACCTTCCAGAGAGACTACCTGCTCTTCTCTACCCACGGGGAAGCACTACAGCCAGAAGCCTCCCCCGTTTCATCTCTAGGCTCTCTCTCAGGCCCCTCATACTTGTGATGTGTCTCAGGGGCCGAAGGAAGAGATTTCTCCGAATGAACACATACACAGAGGGGCCATAGATGCAGAGGAAGGGCGCCTTGCCTACTGATATCCTAGCGTAAGTGGAAAAGTGGAACCTGCCTGCCGGCCCAGTATGTGGAACGTGTCCACATCAGGGGCTGCCTACTGTGAGGTGATTCCCTGGGTGCCCTGGATTTTGTGGCCCAAAAGAGAAGGGGCCGTCGTGTGTCCATGGGTAAAATGGAGGGCACTGCGGAAGTGGCCGCTTAGGCTGGACCTCTCCTATTGGCTGGGTGTTTGTGACCCGTCCCCGTCAGAAGTTCCGGCCAGCCTTGCGGTGGCTGTCTCCATGGTGATTGGGAAAGAAGCCTTAGGCCCCGCACTCAGCCTTCACCTGGCCTACCTGGCCTCTTTAGCCTCATCTAGACCGCTGTGTGGATGAAAGAATGAATGTCGGCCAATGAGCACATGTCCTCGTTGCCTTTGAAGGATTAGGCTCCTTGCCTGGGCAGAAGACAGCCAAGGTCAGCCTGAGCCTAGACACCTGGTGACCTGTGACACTGCAGGCAGTGAGAGATGTTGATTTTCATGCTCATGTATCCGCAGGTGGCGGATTCAGAGTGGTCGGAGAAGAAGTGTAACTCGGGATGACACACACACGAGGGCACGGGCCAAAGGTCAGGGAAAATAGCTGAGGTCGTGGAGCTCTAGCGGAGCCAGTGTAGGGCCCAGGCCTCCCTCCTGTACGTGGCAAAGAGGTGATCCATATGCCGCCATGCGCAGACTCTGGACTGCTGGGGCCCTGGACGCCCGGATTGCGGCCTTGTCTTCGGAGAAGTGACACACATGCACTGTGCCAGCGGAGGCTGTGGCCCAGCAGAGGGCAAACTCTTGAAAATGGAGGCTTCAGTTGACTTTGCCTGTGCTCTCCTTTGGCTGAGTGCCATCGTGTGTTTCCTAGCAGGAGAAGGCATTCGTGGAGAGAGGCGGATTCCACGTGTGCAGGCAAAGTGTGTGCTGAGATGATGAGTGGCTGGAGACCAGGGTGGACTCTTCAGACCCAGGATAGACCTCTGGCAGGTATGTGTCAATGTTTTCTGCCCATGGCACTCAGCCGGGTATTTGCATAGAATGTTCTCCGCGGAATTAGTAGTCTCCGGAGAGGCTGCTGCATGTCAGCAAGCTTCACCTGGCCAGGTCCGCCCGTGATGTGGCTCCCCAATCAATGGCTACTCTCTAGACCTTCCAGATAGACTAGCAGATCTTCTCTGCCCATGGGCAACCAGTAGAGCCAGAGGCCTTCCCCCTTTGCTCTTTGGTCTCTAGGCCCTCTGTCAGGCACTCCAAGGTGTGAAGTGACAAGGGGGAGAAGGAAGAGATTTGAGAGAACGAACACATCCAGAGAGAGACAGAGAGAGGCAAGAGATGCTGAGTGGGGATGCCTTGCGTAGTGATATCCTGAGGAAAGTGGGAAAGAGGTACCTGGCCTGCTGTGCCAATGCCCTGAAGCAGTCCGCACCAGGGGCTCCCTTGTGCCTGCGTAGCCTTTCCCAGGGTGTGCTCAAATCCTGTGGCCACTAGGTGTCATAGGTCACAATGGAGGGCCCTGTGTCATCTGCCTGGCGGGCCGGATCTCTGCCATTGGCTCAAGTCTTGTCAGCAGGCCCATCACAAGCTCCGCCCACTCTTGCGGTGGGGGGACTGTCTCTATGGTGATGGCAAAGGAGCCTCAGCCCCACCCACCTGGCCTTGACTTCACCTACCTGGCCCGCTGACCCTCACTCAGACCTGTGTGTTGCTCCAAATGAATGTCCGCCAGTGCCCGGGTGTCAGCATCTGGGATAAAGGATTGGGGACCTTGCCTGGGGCAGAAGGCAGCCTAGGTCAGCGGGTACCTGGAAGTCTACTGCCTTGTGACACTGCTGCCAGTGACAAATGGTGACTCCCACACTCACACATCCCCTGGTGGCAGAATGATAGTGATGGGTGGAGAAACATCGCTCCGGAGCACACGTTCCGTGGGGCACCAGCCAAAGCAAAGGCCAGGGCCGGTAGTGGACGTCGTGGAGCTGAATGGCGAGCCAGTGAAGGGCCTAAGCATCCCTCCTGTATGTGGCGAACAGGTCATCCGTGTCCCCCCGTCCATAAACCATGGAACTGCTGGGGCCCAGGCTGCCAGGATTTCGGCCTTGCCTTCGGAGCCCGGCCACATACGCGGCCTTGCAGCGGAGGCGGGGACATGTAGACAGCCAAAATTTGGAAAATGGCAGTGTTTCCTCGATTTCCCTGGCATTGGCCTTTTTGAGCGGCTTGCTTTTTTTCCTGGTAGGATAGGGCCCTGCCGGAGAAAGGCAGGATTACGTGTGCAGGAAAGGTGTGTGCTGAGAGGGTGACGACGTTGAGACCATGTTGGGATCTTTAGTCCCAGGAGAGGCCCCTGGAGGGTGTGGGTCAGTGTTCTCTACCCATCCCACTTGGCGGGGGGAGGTTTTCACCATACAAAGCAGCAGCGGAATTATTCGTCGCCGGAGGGGTTGCATCTGCCCACAAGCTCCACCTGGCCAGGGTCCGCCCCTACTGTATTGTCCGTGTCAGTCAACAGAAGCTAAGACCTTCCAGAGAGACTACCTGCTCTTCTCTACCCACGGGGAAGCACTACAGCCAGAAGCCTCCCCCGTTTCATCTCTAGGCTCTCTCTCAGGCCCCTCATACTTGTGATGTGTCTCAGGGGCAGAAGGAAGAGATTTCTCCGAATGAACACATACACAGAGGGGCCATAGATGCAGAGGAAGGGCGCCTTGCCTACTGATATCCTAGCGTAAGTGGAAAAGTGGAACCTGCCTGCCGGCCCAGTGTGTGGAACGTGTCCACATCAGGGGCTGCCTACTGTGAGGTGATTCCCTGGGTGCCCTGGATTTTGTGGCCCAAAAGAGAAGGGGCCGTCGTGTGTCCATGGGTAAAATGGAGGGCACTGCGGAAGTGGCCGCTTAGGCTGGACCTCTCCTATTGGCTGGGTGTTTGTGACCCGTCCCCGTCAGAAGTTCCGGCCAGCCTTGCGGTGGCTGTCTCCATGGTGATTGGGAAAGAAGCCTTAGGCCCCGCACTCAGCCTTCACCTGGCCTACCTGGCCTCTTTAGCCTCATCTAGACCGCTGTGTGGATGAAAGAATGAATGTCGGCCAATGAGCACATGTCCTCGTTGCCTTTGAAGGATTAGGCTCCTTGCCTGGGCAGAAGACAGCCAAGGTCAGCCTGAGCCTAGACACCTGGTGACCTGTGACACTGCAGGCAGTGAGAGATGTTGATTTTCATGCTCATGTATCCGCAGGTGGCGGATTCAGAGTGGTCGGAGAAGAAGTGTAACTCGGGATGACACACACACGAGGGCACGGGCCAAAGGTCAGGGAAAATAGCTGAGGTCGTGGAGCTCTAGCGGAGCCAGTGTAGGGCCCAGGCCTCCCTCCTGTACGTGGCAAAGAGGTGATCCATATGCCGCCATGCGCAGACTCTGGACTGCTGGGGCCCTGGACGCCCGGATTGCGGCCTTGTCTTCGGAGAAGTGACACACATGCACTGTGCCAGCGGAGGCTGTGGCCCAGCAGAGGGCAAACTCTTGAAAATGGAGGCTTCAGTTGACTTTGCCTGTGCTCTCCTTTGGCTGAGTGCCATCGTGTGTTTCCTAGCAGGAGAAGGCATTCGTGGAGAGAGGCGGATTCCACGTGTGCAGGCAAAGTGTGTGCTGAGATGGTGAGTGGCTGGAGACCAGGGTGGACTCTTCAGACCCAGGATAGACCTCTGGCAGGTATGTGTCAATGTTTCCTGCCCATGGCACTCAGCCGGGTATTTGCATAGAATGTTCTCCGCGGAATTAGTAGTCTCCGGAGAGGCTGCTGCATGTCAGCAAGCTTCACCTGGCCAGGTCCGCCCGTGATGTGGCTCCCCAATCAATGGCTACTCTCTAGACCTTCCAGATAGACTAGCAGATCTTCTCTGCCCATGGGCAACCAGTAGAGCCAGAGGCCTTCCCCCTTTGCTCTTTGGTCTCTAGGCCCTCTGTCAGGCACTCCAAGGTGTGAAGTGACAAGGGGGAGAAGGAAGAGATTTGAGAGAACGAACACATCCAGAGAGAGACAGAGAGAGGCAAGAGATGCTGAGTGGGGATGCCTTGCGTAGTGATATCCTGAGGAAAGTGGGAAAGAGGTACCTGGCCTGCTGTGCCAATGCCCTGAAGCAGTCCGCACCAGGGGCTCCCTTGTGCCTGCGTAGCCTTTCCCAGGGTGTGCTCAAATCCTGTGGCCACTAGGTGTCATAGGTCACAATGGAGGGCCCTGTGTCATCTGCCTGGCGGGCCGGATCTCTGCCATTGGCTCAAGTCTTGTCAGCAGGCCCATCACAAGCTCCGCCCACTCTTGCGGTGGGGGGACTGTCTCTATGGTGATGGCAAAGGAGCCTCAGCCCCACCCACCTGGCCTTGACTTCACCTACCTGGCCCGCTGACCCTCACTCAGACCTGTGTGTTGCTCCAAATGAATGTCCGCCAGTGCCCGGGTGTCAGCATCTGGGATAAAGGATTGGGGACCTTGCCTGGGGCAGAAGGCAGCCTAGGTCAGCGGGTACCTGGAAGTCTACTGCCTTGTGACACTGCTGCCAGTGACAAATGGTGACTCCCACACTCACACATCCCCTGGTGGCAGAATGATAGTGATGGGTGGAGAAACATCGCTCCGGAGCACACGTTCCGTGGGGCACCAGCCAAAGCAAAGGCCAGGGCCGGTAGTGGACGTCGTGGAGCTGAATGGCGAGCCAGTGAAGGGCCTAAGCATCCCTCCTGTATGTGGCGAACAGGTCATCCGTGTCCCCCCGTCCATAAACCATGGAACTGCTGGGGCCCAGGCTGCCAGGATTTCGGCCTTGCCTTCGGAGCCCGGCCACATACGCGGCCTTGCAGCGGAGGCGGGGACATGTAGACAGCCAAAATTTGGAAAATGGCAGTGTTTCCTCGATTTCCCTGGCATTGGCCTTTTTGAGCGGCTTGCTTTTTTTCCTGGTAGGATAGGGCCCTGCCGGAGAAAGGCAGGATTACGTGTGCAGGAAAGGTGTGTGCTGAGAGGGTGACGACGTTGAGACCATGTTGGGATCTTTAGTCCCAGGAGAGGCCCCTGGAGGGTGTGGGTCAGTGTTCTCTACCCATCCCACTTGGCGGGGGGAGGTTTTCACCATACAAAGCAGCAGCGGAATTATTCGTCGCCGGAGGGGTTGCATCTGCCCACAAGCTCCACCTGGCCAGGGTCCGCCCCTACTGTATTGTCCGTGTCAGTCAACAGAAGCTAAGACCTTCCAGAGAGACTACCTGCTCTTCTCTACCCACGGGGAAGCACTACAGCCAGAAGCCTCCCCCGTTTCATCTCTAGGCTCTCTCTCAGGCCCCTCATACTTGTGATGTGTCTCAGGGGCAGAAGGAAGAGATTTCTCCGAATGAACACATACACAGAGGGGCCATAGATGCAGAGGAAGGGCGCCTTGCCTACTGATATCCTAGCGTAAGTGGAAAAGTGGAACCTGCCTGCCGGCCCAGTGTGTGGAACGTGTCCACATCAGGGGCTGCCTACTGTGAGGTGATTCCCTGGGTGCCCTGGATTTTGTGGCCCAAAAGAGAAGGGGCCGTCGTGTGTCCATGGGTAAAATGGAGGGCACTGCGGAAGTGGCCGCTTAGGCTGGACCTCTCCTATTGGCTGGGTGTTTGTGACCCGTCCCCGTCAGAAGTTCCGGCCAGCCTTGCGGTGGCTGTCTCCATGGTGATTGGGAAAGAAGCCTTAGGCCCCGCACTCAGCCTTCACCTGGCCTACCTGGCCTCTTTAGCCTCATCTAGACCGCTGTGTGGATGAAAGAATGAATGTCGGCCAATGAGCACATGTCCTCGTTGCCTTTGAAGGATTAGGCTCCTTGCCTGGGCAGAAGACAGCCAAGGTCAGCCTGAGCCTAGACACCTGGTGACCTGTGACACTGCAGGCAGTGAGAGATGTTGATTTTCATGCTCATGTATCCGCAGGTGGCGGATTCAGAGTGGTCGGAGAAGAAGTGTAACTAGGGATGACACACACACGAGGGCACGGGCCAAAGGTCAGGGAAAATAGCTGAGGTCGTGGAGCTCTAGCGGAGCCAGTGTAGGGCCCAGGCCTCCCTCCTGTACGTGGCAAAGAGGTGATCCATGTGCCGCCATGCGCAGACTCTGGACTGCTGGGGCCCTGGACGCCTGGATTGCGGCCTTGTCTTCGGAGAAGTGACACACATGCACTGTGCCAGCGGAGGCTGTGGCCCAGCAGAGGGCAAACTCTTGAAAATGGAGGCTTCAGTTGACTTTGCCTGTGCTCTCCTTTGGCTGAGTGCCATCGTGTGTTTCCTAGCAGGAGAAGGCATTCGTGGAGAGAGGCGGATTCCACGCGTGAAGGCAAAGTGTGTGCTGAGATGATGAGTGGCTGGAGACCAGGGTGGACTCTTCAGACCCAGGATAGACCTCTGGCAGGTATGTGTCAATGTTTTCTGCCCATGGCACTCAGCCGGGTATTTGCATAGAATGTTCTCCGCGGAATTAGTAGTCTCCGGAGAGGCTGCTGCATGTCAGCAAGCTTCACCTGGCCAGGTCCGCCCGTGATGTGGCTCCCCAATCAATGGCTACTCTCTAGACCTTCCAGATAGACTAGCAGATCTTCTCTGCCCATGGGCAACCAGTAGAGCCAGAGGCCTTCCCCCTTTGCTCTTTGGTCTCTAGGCCCTCTGTCAGGCACTCCAAGGTGTGAAGTGACAAGGGGGAGAAGGAAGAGATTTGAGAGAACGAACACATCCAGAGAGAGACAGAGAGAGGCAAGAGATGCTGAGTGGGGATGCCTTGCGTAGTGATATCCTGAGGAAAGTGGGAAAGAGGTACCTGGCCTGCTGTGCCAATGCCCTGAAGCAGTCCGCACCAGGGGCTCCCTTGTGCCTGCGTAGCCTTTCCCAGGGTGTGCTCAAATCCTGTGGCCACTAGGTGTCATAGGTCACAATGGAGGGCCCTGTGTCATCTGCCTGGCGGGCCGGATCTCTGCCATTGGCTCAAGTCTTGTCAGCAGGCCCATCACAAGCTCCGCCCACTCTTGCGGTGGGGGGACTGTCTCTATGGTGATGGCAAAGGAGCCTCAGCCCCGCCCACCTGGCCTTGACCTCACCTACCTGGCCCGCTGACCCTCACTCAGACCTGTGTGTTGCTCCAAATGAATGTCCGCCAGTGCCCGGGTGTCAGCATCTGGGATAAAGGATTGGGGACCTTGCCTGGGGCAGAAGGCAGCCTAGGTCAGCGGGTACCTGGAAGTCTACTGCCTTGTGACACTGCTGCCAGTGACAAATGGTGACTCCCACACTCACACATCCCCTGGTGGCAGAATGATAGTGATGGGTGGAGAAACATCGCTCCGGAGCACACGTTCCGTGGGGCACCAGCCAAAGCAAAGGCCAGGGCCCGTAGTGGACGTCGTGGAGCTGAATGGCGAGCCAGTGAAGGGCCCAAGGATCCCTCCTGTATGTGGCGAACAGGTCATCCGTGTCCCCCCGTCCATAAAGCATGGGACTGCTGGGGCCCAGGCTGCCAGGATTTCGGCCTTGCCTTCGGAGCCCGGCCACATACGCGGCCTTGCAGCGGAGGCGGGGACAGGTAGACAGCCAAAATTTGGAAAATGGCAGTGTTTCCTCGATTTCCCTGGCATCGGCCTTTTTGAGCGGCTTGCTTTTTTTCCTGGTAGGATAGGGCCCTCCCGGAGAAAGGCAGGATTACGTGTGCAGGAAAGGTGTGTGCTGAGAGGGTGACGACGTTGAGACCATGTTGGGATCTTTAGTCCCAGGAGAGGCCCCTGGAGGGTGTGGGTCAGTGTTCTCTACCCATCCCACCTGGCGGGGGGAGGTTTTCACCATACAAAGCAGCAGCGGAATTATTCGTCGCCGGAGGGGTTGCATCTGCCCACAAGCTCCACCTGGCCAGGGTCCGCCCCTACTGTATTGTCCGTGTCAGTCAACAGAAGCTAAGACCTTCCAGAGAGACTACCTGCTCTTCTCTACCCACGGGGAAGCACTACAGCCAGAAGCCTCCCCCGTTTCATCTCTAGGCTCTCTCTCAGGCCCCTCATACTTGTGATGTGTCTCAGGGGCAGAAGGAAGAGATTTCTCCGAATGAACACATACACAGAGGGGCCATAGATGCAGAGGAAGGGCGCCTTGCCTACTGATATCCTAGCGTAAGTGGAAAAGTGGAACCTGCCTGCCGGCCCAGTGTGTGGAACGTGTCCACATCAGGGGCTGCCTACTGTGAGGTGATTCCCTGGGTGCCCTGGATTTTGTGGCCCAAAAGAGAAGGGGCCGTCGTGTGTCCATGGGTAAAATGGAGGGCACTGCGGAAGTGGCCGCTTAGGCTGGACCTCTCCTATTGGCTGGGTGTTTGTGACCCGTCCCCGTCAGAAGTTCCGGCCAGCCTTGCGGTGGCTGTCTCCATGGTGATTGAGAAAGAAGCCTTAGGCCCCGCACTAAGCCTTCACCTGGCCTACCTGGCCTCTTTAGCCTCATCTAGACCGCTGTGTGGATGAAAGAATGAATGTCGGCCAATGAGCACATGTCCTCGTTGCCTTTGAAGGATTAGGCTCCTTGCCTGGGCAGAAGACAGCCAAGGTCAGCCTGAGCCTAGACACCTGGTGACCTGTGACACTGCAGGCAGTGAGAGATGTTGATTTTCATGCTCATGTATCCGCAGGTGGCGGATTCAGAGTTTTCGGAGAAGAAGTGTAACTAGGGATGACACACACACGAGGGCACGGGCCAAAGGTCAGGGAAAATAGCTGAGGTCGTGGAGCTCTAGCGGAGCCAGTGTAGGGCCCAGGCCTCCCTCCTGTACGTGGCAAAGAGGTGATCCATATGCCGCCATGCGCAGACTCTGGACTGCTGGGGCCCTGGACGCCCGGATTGCGGCCTTGTCTTCGGAGAAGTGACACACATGCACTGTGCCAGCGGAGGCTGTGGCCCAGCAGAGGGCAAACTCTTGAAAATGGAGGCTTCAGTTGACTTTGCCTGTGCTCTCCTTTGGCTGAGTGCCATCGTGTGTTTCCTAGCAGGAGAAGGCATTCGTGGAGAGAGGCGGATTCCACGTGTGCAGGCAAAGTGTGTGCTGAGATGATGAGTGGCTGGAGACCAGGGTGGACTCTTCAGACCCAGGATAGACCTCTGGCAGGTATGTGTCAATGTTTTCTGCCCATGGCACTCAGCCGGGTATTTGCATAGAATGTTCTCCGGGGAATTAGTAGTCTCCGGAGAGGCTGCTGCATGTCAGCAAGCTTCATCTGGCCAGGTCCGCCCGTGATGTGGCTCCCCAATCAATGGCTACTCTCTAGACCTTCCAGATAGACTAGCAGATCTTCTCTGCCCATGGGCAACCAGTAGAGCCAGAGGCCTTCCCCCTTTGCTCTTTGGTCTCTAGGCCCTCTGTCAGGCACTCCGAGGTGTGAAGTGACAAGTGGGAGAAGGAAGAGATTTGAGAGAACGAACACATCCAGAGAGAGACAGAGAGAGGCAAGAGATGCTGAGTGGGGATGCCTTGCGTAGTGATATCCTGAGGAAAGTGGGAAAGAGGTACCTGGCCTGCTGTGCCAATGCCCTGAAGCAGTCCGCACCAGGGGCTCCCTTGTGCCTGCGTAGCCTTTCCCAGGGTGTGCTCAAATCCTGTGGCCACTAGGTGTCATAGGTCACAATGGAGGGCCCTGTGTCATCTGCCTGGCGGGCCGGATCTCTGCCATTGGCTCAAGTCTTGTCAGCAGGCCCATCACAAGCTCCGCCCACTCTTGCGGTGGGGGGACTGTCTCTATGGTGATGGCAAAGGAGCCTCAGCCCCGCCCACCTGGCCTTGACCTCACCTACCTGGCCCGCTGACCCTCACTCAGACCTGTGTGTTGCTCCAAATGAATGTCCGCCAGTGCCCGGGTGTCAGCATCTGGGATAAAGGATTGGGGACCTTGCCTGGGGCAGAAGGCAGCCTAGGTCAGCGGGTACCTGGAAGTCTACTGCCTTGTGACACTGCTGCCAGGGACAAATGGTGACTCCCACACTCACACATCCCCTGGTGGCAGAATGATAGTGATGGGTGGAGAAACATCGCTCCGGAGCACACGTTCCATGGGGCACCAGCCAAAGCAAAGGCCAGGGCCGGTAGTGGACGTCGTGGAGCTGAATGGCGAGCCAGTGAAGGGCCCAAGGATCCCTCCTGTATGTGGCGAACAGGTCATCCGTGTCCCCCCGTCCATAAACCATGGGACTGCTGGGGCCCACGCTGCCAGGATTTCGGCCTTGCCTTCGGAGCCCGGCCACATACGCGGCCTTGCAGCGGAGGCGGGGACAGGTAGACAGCCAAAATTTGGAAAATGGCAGTGTTTCCTCGATTTCCCTGGCATCGGCCTTTTTGAGCGGCTTGCTTTTTTTCCTGGTAGGATAGGGCCCTGCCGGAGAAAGGCAGGATTACGTGTGCAGGAAAGGTGTGTGCTGAGAGGGTGACGACGTTGAGACCATGTTGGGATCTTTAGTCCCAGGAGAGGCCCCTGGAGGGTGTGGGTCAGTGTTCTCTACCCATCCCACCTGGCGGGGGGAGGTTTTCACCATACAAAGCAGCAGCGGAATTATTCGTCGCCGGAGGGGTTGCATCTGCCCACAAGCTCCACCTGGCCAGGGTCCGCCCCTACTGTATTGTCCATGTCAGTCAACAGAAGCTAAGACCTTCCAGAGAGACTACCTGCTCTTCTCTACCCACGGGGAAGCACTACAGCCAGAAGCCTCCCCCGTTTCATCTCTAGGCTCTCTCTCAGGCCCCTCATACTTGTGATGTGTCTCAGGGGCAGAAGGAAGAGATTTCTCCGAATGAACACATACACAGAGGGGCCATAGATGCAGAGGAAGGGCGCCTTGCCTACTGATATCCTAGCGTAAGTGGAAAAGTGGAACCTGCCTGCCGGCCCAGTGCGTGGAACGTGTCCACATCAGGGGCTGCCTACTGTGAGGTGATTCCCTGGGTGCCCTGGATTTTGTGGCCCAAAAGAGAAGGGGCCGTCGTGTGTCCATGGGTAAAATGGAGGGCACTGCGGAAGTGGCCGCTTAGGCTGGACCTCTCCTATTGGCTGGGTGTTTGTGACCCGTCCCCGTCAGAAGTTCCGGCCAGCCTTGCGGTGGCTGTCTCCATGGTGATTGGGAAAGAAGCCTTAGGCCCCGCACTCAGCCTTCACCTGGCCTACCTGGCCTCTTTAGCCTCATCTAGACCGCTGTGTGGATGAAAGAATGAATGTCGGCCAATGACCACATGTCCTCGTTGCCTTTGAAGGATTAGGCTCCTTGCCTGGGCAGAAGACAGCCAAGGTCAGCCTGAGCCTAGACACCTGGTGACCTGTGACACTGCAGGCAGTGAGAGATGTTGATTTTCATGCTCATGTATCCGCAGGTGGCGGATTCAGAGTGGTCGGAGAAGAAGTGTAACTAGGGATGACACACACACGAGGGCACGGGCCAAAGGTCAGGGAAAATAGCTGAGGTCGTGGAGCTCTAGCGGAGCCAGTGTAGGGCCCAGGCCTCCCTCCTGTACGTGGCAAAGAGGTGATCCATATGCCGCCATGCGCAGACTCTGGACTGCTGGGGCCCTGGACGCCCGGATTGCGGCCTTGTCTTCGGAGAAGTGACACACATGCACTGTGGCAGCGGAGGCTGTGGCCCAGCAGAGGGCAAACTCTTGAAAATGGAGGCTTCAGTTGACTTTGCCTGTGCTCTCCTTTGGCTGAGTGCCATCGTGTGTTTCCTAGCAGGAGAAGGCATTCGTGGAGAGAGGCGGATTCCACGTGTGCAGGCAAAGTGTGTGCTGAGATGATGAGTGGCTGGAGACCAGGGTGGACTCTTCAGACCCAGGATAGACCTCTGGCAGGTATGTGTCAATGTTTTCTGCCCATGGCACTCAGCCGGGTATTTGCATAGAATGTTCTCCGGGGAATTAGTAGTCTCCGGAGAGGCTGCTGCATGTCAGCAATTTTCACCTGGCCAGGTCTGCCCGTGATGTGGCTCCCCAATCAATGGCTACTCTCTAGACCTTCCAGATAGACTAGCAGATCTTCTCTGCCCATGGGCAACCAGTAGAGCCAGAGGCCTTCCCCCTTTGCTCTTTGGTCTCTAGGCCCTCTGTCAGGCACTCCAAGGTGTGAAGTGACAAGGGGGAGAAGGAAGATTTCAGAGAAGGAACACAAGCAGAGAGAGACAGAGAGAGGCAAGAGATGCTGAGTGGGGATGCCTTGCGTAGTGATATCCTGAGGAAAGTGGGAAAGAGGTACCTGGCCTGCTGTGCCAATGCCCTGAAGCAGTCCGCACCAGGGGCTCCCTTGTGCCTGCGTAGCCTTTCCCAGGGTGTGCTCAAATCCTGTGGCCAGTAGGTGTCATAGGTCACAATGGAGGGCCCTGTGTCATCTGCCTGGCGGGCCGGATCTCTGCCATTGGCTCAAGTCTTGTCAGCAGGCCCATCACAAGCTCCGCCCACTCTTGCGGTGGGGGGACTGTCTCTATGGTGATGGCAAAGGAGCCTCAGCCCCGCCCACCTGGCCTTGACCTCACCTACCTGGCCCGCTGACCCTCACTCAGACCTGTGTGTTGCTCCAAATGAATGTCCGCCAGTGCCCGGGTGTCAGCATCTGGGATAAAGGATTGGGGACCTTGCCTGGGGCAGAAGGCAGCCTAGGTCAGCGGGTACCTGGAAGTCTACTGCCTTGTGACACTGCTGCCAGTGACAAATGGTGACTCCCACACTCACACATCCCCTGGTGGCAGAATGATAGTGATGGGTGGAGAAACATCGCTCCGGAGCACACGTTCCGTGGGGCACCAGCCAAAGCAAAGGCCAGGGCCCGTAGTGGACGTCGTGGAGCTGAATGGCGAGCCAGTGAAGGGCCCAAGGATCCCTCCTGTATGTGGCGAACAGGTCATCCGTGTCCCCCCGTCCATAAAGCATGGGACTGCTGGGGCCCAGGCTGCCAGGATTTCGGCCTTGCCTTCGGAGCCCGGCCACATACGCGGCCTTGCAGCGGAGGTGGGGACAGGTAGACAGCCAAAATTTGGAAAATGGCAGTGTTTCCTCGATTTCCCTGGCATCGGCCTTTTTGAGCGGCTTGCTTTTTTTCCTGGTAGGATAGGGCCCTGCCGGAGAAAGGCAGGATTACGTGTGCAGGAAAGGTGTGTGCTGAGAGGGTGACGACGTTGAGACCATGTTGGGATCTTTAGTCCCAGGAGAGGCCCCTGGAGGGTGTGGGTCAGTGTTCTCTACCCATCCCACTTGGCGGGGGGAGGTTTTCACCATACAAAGCAGCAGCGGAATTATTCGTCGCCGGAGGGGTTGCATCTGCCCACAAGCTCCACCTGGCCAGGGTCCGCCCCTACTGTATTGTCCATGTCAGTCAACAGAAGCTAAGACCTTCCAGAGAGACTACCTGCTCTTCTCTACCCACGGGGAAGCACTACAGCCAGAAGCCTCCCCCGTTTCATCTCTAGGCTCTCTCTCAGGCCCCTCATACTTGTGATGTGTCTCAGGGGCAGAAGGAAGAGATTTCTCCGAATGAACACATACACAGAGGGGCCATAGTTGCAGAGGAAGGGCGCCTTGCCTACTGATATCCTAGCGTAAGTGGAAAAGTGGAACCTGCCTGCCGGCCCAGTGTGTGGAACGTGTCCACATCAGGGGCTGCCTACTGTGAGGTGATTCCCTGGGTGCCCTGGATTTTGTGGCCCAAAAGAGAAGGGGCCGTCGTGTGTCCATGGGTAAAATGGAGGGCACTGCGGAAGTGGCCGCTTAGGCTGGACCTCTCCTATTGGCTGGGTGTTTGTGACCCGTCCCCGTCAGAAGTTCCGGCCAGCCTTGCGGTGGCTGTCTCCATGGTGATTGGGAAAGAAGCCTTAGGCCCCGCACTCAGCCTTCACCTGGCCTACCTGGCCTCTTTAGCCTCATCTAGACCGCTGTGTGGATGAAAGAATGAATGTCGGCCAATGACCACATGTCCTCGTTGCCTTTGAAGGATTAGGCTCCTTGCCTGGGCAGAAGACAGCCAAGGTCAGCCTGAGCCTAGACACCTGGTGACCTGTGACACTGCAGGCAGTGAGAGATGTTGATTTTCATGCTCATGTATCCGCAGGTGGCGGATTCAGAGTGATCAGAGAAGAAGTGTAACTCGGGATGACACACACACGAGGGCACGGGCCAAAGGTCAGGGAAAATAGCTGAGGTCGTGGAGCTCTAGCGGAGCCAGTGTAGGGCCCAGGCCTCCCTCCTGTACGTGGCAAAGAGGTGATCCATATGCCGCCATGCGCAGACTCTGGACTGCTGGGGCCCTGGACGCCCGGATTGCGGCCTTGTCTTCGGAGAAGTGACACACATGCACTGTGCCAGCGGAGGCTGTGGCCCAGCAGAGGGCAAACTCTTGAAAATGGAGGCTTCAGTTGACTTTGCCTGTGCTCTCCTTTGGCTGAGTGCCATCGTGTGTTTCCTAGCAGGAGAAGGCATTCGTGGAGAGAGGCGGATTCCACGTGTGCAGGCAAAGTGTGTGCTGAGATGATGAGTGGCTGGAGACCAGGGTGGACTCTTCAGACCCAGGATAGACCTCTGGCAGGTATGTGTCAATGTTTTCTGCCCATGGCACTCAGCCGGGTATTTGCATAGAATGTTCTCCGCGGAATTAGTAGTCTCCGGAGAGGCTGCTGCATGTCAGCAAGCTTCATCTGGCCAGGTCCGCCCGTGATGTGGCTCCCCAATCAATGGCTACTCTCTAGACCTTCCAGATAGACTAGCAGATCTTCTCTGCCCATGGGCAACCAGTAGAGCCAGAGGCCTTCCCCCTTTGCTCTTTGGTCTCTAGGCCCTCTGTCAGGCACTCCGAGGTGTGAAGTGACAAGGGGGAGAAGGAAGAGATTTGAGAGAACGAACACATCCAGAGAGAGACAGAGAGAGGCAAGAGATGCTGAGTGGGGATGCCTTGCGTAGTGATATCCTGAGGAAAGTGGGAAAGAGGTACCTGGCCTGCTGTGCCAATGCCCTGAAGCAGTCCGCACCAGGGGCTCCCTTGTGCCTGCGTAGCCTTTCCCAGGGTGTGCTCAAATCCTGTGGCCACTAGGTGTCATAGGTCACAATGGAGGGCCCTGTGTCATCTGCCTGGCGGGCCGGATCTCTGCCATTGGCTCAAGTCTTGTCAGCAGGCCCATCACAAGCTCCGCCCACTCTTGCGGTGGGGGGACTGTCTCTATGGTGATGGCAAAGGAGCCTCAGCCCCGCCCACCTGGCCTTGACTTCACCTACCTGGCCCGCTGACCCTCACTCAGACCTGTGTGTTGCTCCAAATGAATGTCCGCCAGCGCCCGGGTGTCAGCATCTGGGATAAAGGATTGGGGACCTTGCCTGGGGCAGATGGCAGCCTAGGTCAGCGGGTACCTGGAAGTCTACTGCCTTGTGACACTGCTGCCAGTGACAAATGGTGACTCCCACACTCACACATCCCCTGGTGGCAGAATGATAGTGATGGGTGGAGAAACATCGCTCCGGAGCACACGTTCCGTGGGGCACCAGCCAAAGCAAAGGCCAGGGCCGGTAGTGGACGTCGTGGAGCTGAATGGCGAGCCAGTGAAGGGCCCAAGGATCCCTCCTGTATGTGGCGAACAGGTCATCTGTGTCCCCCCGTCCATAAAGCATGGGACTGCTGGGGCCCAGGCTGCCAGGATTTCGGCCTTGCCTTCGGAGCCCGGCCACATACGCGGCCTTGCAGCGGAGGCGGGGACATGTAGACAGCCAAAATTTGGAAAATGGCAGAGTTTCCTCGATTTCCCTGGCATCGGCCTTTTTGAGCGGCTTGCTTTTTTTCCTGGTAGGATAGGGCCCTGCCGGAGAAAGGCAGGATTACGTGTGCAGGAAAGGTGTGTGCTGAGAGGCTGACGACGTTGAGACCATGTTGGGATCTTTAGTCCCAGGAGAGGCCCCTGGAGGGTGTGGGTCAGTGTTCTCTACCCATCCCACTTGGCGGGGGGAGGTTTTCACCATACAAAGCAGCAGCGGAATTATTCGTCGCCGGAGGGGTTGCATCTGCCCACAAGCTCCACCTGGCCAGGGTCCGCCCCTACTGTATTGTCCGTGTCAGTCAACAGAAGCTAAGACCTTCCAGAGAGACTACCTGCTCTTCTCTACCCACGGGGAAGCACTACAGCCAGAAGCCTCCCCCGTTTCATCTCTAGGCTCTCTCTCAGGCCCCTCATACTTGTGATGTGTCTCAGGGGCAGAAGGAAGAGATTTCTCCGAATGAACACATACACAGAGGGGCCATAGATGCAGAGGAAGGGCGCCTTGCCTACTGATATCCTAGCGTAAGTGGAAAAGTGGAACCTGCCTGCTGGCCCAGTGTGTCGAACGTGTCCACATCAGGGGCTGCCTACTGTGAGGTGATTCCCTGGGTGCCCTGGATTTTGTGGCCCAAAAGAGAAGGGGCCGTCGTGTGTCCATGGGTAAAATGGAGGGCACTGCGGAAGTGGCCGCTTAGGCTGGACCTCTCCTATTGGCTGGGTGTTTGTGACCCGTCCCCGTCAGAAGTTCCGGCCAGCCTTGCGGTGGCTGTCTCCATGGTGATTGGGAAAGAAGCCTTAGGCCCCGCACTCAGCCTTCACCTGGCCTACCTGGCCTCTTTAGCCTCATCTAGACCGCTGTGTGGATGAAAGAATGAATGTCGGCCAATGACCACATGTCCTCGTTGCCTTTGAAGGATTAGGCTCCTTGCCTGGGCAGAAGACAGCCAAGGTCAGCCTGAGCCTAGACACCTGGTGACCTGTGACACTGCAGGCAGTGAGAGATGTTGATTTTCATGCTCATGTATCCGCAGGTGGCGGATTCAGAGTGGTCGGAGAAGAAGTGTAACTAGGGATGACACAAACACGAGGGCACGGGCCAAAGGTCAGGGAAAATAGCTGAGGTCGTGGAGCTCTAGCGGAGCCAGTGTAGGGCCCAGGCCTCCCTCCTGTACGTGGCAAAGAGGTGATCCATATGCCGCCATGCGCAGACTCTGGACTGCTGGGGCCCTGGACGCCCGGATTGCGGCCTTGTCTTCGGAGAAGTGACACACATGCACTGTGCCAGCGGAGGCTGTGGCCCAGCAGAGGGCAAACTCTTGAAAATGGAGGCTTCAGTTGACTTTGCCTGTGCTCTCCTTTGGCTGAGTGCCATCGTGTGTTTCCTAGCAGGAGAAGGCATTCGTGGAGAGAGGCGGATTCCACGTGTGCAGGCAAAGTGTGTGCTGAGATGATGAGTGGCTGGAGACCAGGGTGGACTCTTCAGACCCAGGATAGACCTCTGGCAGGTATGTGTCAATGTTTTCTGCCCATGGCACTCAGCCGGGTATTTGCATAGAATGTTCTCCGGGGAATTAGTAGTCTCCGGAGAGGCTGCTGCATGTCAGCAAGCTTCACCTGGCCAGGTCTGCCCGTGATGTGGCTCCCCAATCAATGGCTACTCTCTAGACCTTCCAGATAGACTAGCAGATCTTCTCTGCCCATGGGCAACCAGTAGAGCCAGAGGCCTTCCCCCTTTGCTCTTTGGTCTCTAGGCCCTCTGTCAGGCACTCCAAGGTGTGAAGTGACAAGGGGGAGAAGGAAGATTTCAGAGAAGGAACACAAGCAGAGAGAGACAGAGAGAGGCAAGAGATGCTGAGTGGGGATGCCTTGTGTAGTGATATCCTGAGGAAAGTGGGAAAGAGGTACCTGGCCTGCTGTGCCAATGCCCTGAAGCAGTCGGCACCAGGGGCTCCCTTGTGCCTGCGTAGCCTTTCCCAGGGTGTGCTCAAATCCTGTGGCCAGTAGGTGTCATAGATCACAATGGAGGGCCCTGTGTCATCTGCCTGGCGGGCCGGATCTCTGCCATTGGCTCAAGTCTTGTCAGCAGGCCCATCACAAGCTCCGCCCACTCTTGCGGTGGGGGGACTGTCTCTATGGTGATGGCAAAGGAGCCTCAGCCCCGCCCACCTGGCCTTGACCTCACCTACCTGGCCCGCTGACCCTCACTCAGACCTGTGTGTTGCTCCAAATGAATGTCCGCCAGTGCCCGGGTGTCAGCATCTGGGATAAAGGATTGGGGACCTTGCCTGGGGCAGAAGGCAGCCTAGGTCAGCGGGTACCTGGAAGTCTACTGCCTTGTGACACTGCTGCCAGTGACAAATGGTGACTCCCACACTCACACATCCCCTGGTGGCAGAATGATAGTGATGGGTGGAGAAACATCGCTCCGGAGCACACGTTCCGTGGGGCACCAGCCAAAGCAAAGGCCAGGGCCCGTAGTGGACGTCGTGGAGCTGAATGGCGAGCCAGTGAAGGGCCCAAGGATCCCTCCTGTATGTGGCGAACAGGTCATCCGTGTCCCCCCGTCCATAAAGCATGGGACTGCTGGGGCCCAGGCTGCCAGGATTTCGGCCTTGCCTTCGGAGCCCGGCCACATACGCGGCCTTGCAGCGGAGGCGGGGACAGGTAGACAGCCAAAATTTGGAAAATGGCAGTGTTTCCTCGATTTCCCTGGCATCGGCCTTTTTGAGCGGCTTGCTTTTTTTCCTGGTAGGATAGGGCCCTGCCGGAGAAAGGCAGGATTACGTGTGCAGGAAAGGTGTGTGCTGAGAGGGTGACGACGTTGAGACCATGTTGGGATCTTTAGTCCCAGGAGAGGCCCCTGGAGGGTGTGGGTCAGTGTTCTCTACCCATCCCACTTGGCGGGGGGAGGTTTTCACCATACAAAGCAGCAGCGGAATTATTCGTCGCCGGAGGGGTTGCATCTGCCCACAAGCTCCACCTGGCCAGGGTCCGCCCCTACTGTATTGTCCATGTCAGTCAACAGAAGCTAAGACCTTCCAGAGAGACTACCTGCTCTTCTCTACCCACGGGGAAGCACTACAGCCAGAAGCCTGCCCCGTTTCATCTCTAGGCTCTCTCTCAGGCCCCTCATACTTGTGATGTGTCTCAGGGGCAGAAGGAAGAGATTTCTCCGAATGAACACATACACAGAGGGGCCATAGATGCAGAGGAAGGGCGCCTTGCCTACTGATATCCTAGCGTAAGTGGAAAAGTGGAACCTGCCTGCTGGCCCAGTGTGTCGAACGTGTCCACATCAGGGGCTGCCTACTGTGAGGTGATTCCCTGGGTGCCCTGGATTTTGTGGCCCAAAAGAGAAGGGGCCGTCGTGTGTCCATGGGTAAAATGGAGGGCACTGCGGAAGTGGCCGCTTAGGCTGGACCTCTCCTATTGGCTGGGTGTTTGTGACCCGTCCCCGTCAGAAGTTCCGGCCAGCCTTGCGGTGGCTGTCTCCATGGTGATTGGGAAAGAAGCCTTAGGCCCCGCACTCAGCCTTCACCTGGCCTACCTGGCCTCTTTAGCCTCATCTAGACCGCTGTGTGGATGAAAGAATGAATGTCGGCCAATGACCACATGTCCTCGTTGCCTTTGAAGGATTAGGCTCCTTGCCTGGGCAGAAGACAGCCAAGGTCAGCCTGAGCCTAGACACCTGGTGACCTGTGACACTGCAGGCAGTGAGAGATGTTGATTTTCATGCTCATGTATCCGCAGGTGGCGGATTCAGAGTGATCGGAGAAGAAGTGTAACTCGGGATGACACACACACGAGGGCACGGGCCAAAGGTCAGGGAAAATAGCTGAGGTCGTGGAGCTCTAGCGGAGCCAGTGTAGGGCCCAGGCCTCCCTCCTGTACGTGGCAAAGAGGTGATCCATATGCCGCCGTGCGCAGACTCTGGACTGCTGGGGCCCTGGACGCCCGGATTGCGGCCTTGTCTTCGGAGAAGTGACACACATGCACTGTGCCAGCGGAGGCTGTGGCCCAGCAGAGGGCAAACTCTTGAAAATGGAGGCTTCAGTTGACTTTGCCTGTGCTCTCCTTTGGCTGAGTGCCATCGTGTGTTTCCTAGCAGGAGAAGGCATTCGTGGAGAGAGGCGGATTCCACGTGTGCAGGCAAAGTGTGTGCTGAGATGATGAGTGGCTGGAGACCAGGGTGGACTCTTCAGACCCAGGATAGACCTCTGGCAGGTATGTGTCAATGTTTTCTGCCCATGGCACTCAGCCGGGTATTTGCATAGAATGTTCTCCGCGGAATTAGTAGTCTCCGGAGAGGCTGCTGCATGTCAGCAAGCTTCATCTGGCCAGGTCCGCCCGTGATGTGGCTCCCCAATCAATGGCTACTCTCTAGACCTTCCAGATAGACTAGCAGATCTTCTCTGCCCATGGGCAACCAGTAGAGCCAGAGGCCTTCCCCCTTTGCTCTTTGGTCTCTAGGCCCTCTGTCAGGCACTCCGAGGTGTGAAGTGACAAGGGGGAGAAGGAAGATTTCAGAGAAGGAACACAAGCAGAGAGAGACAGAGAGAGGCAAGAGATGCTGAGTGGGGATGCCTTGTGTAGTGATATCCTGAGGAAAGTGGGAAAGAGGTACCTGGCCTGCTGTGCCAATGCCCTGAAGCAGTCCGCACCAGGGGCTCCCTTGTGCCTGCGTAGCCTTTCCCAGGGTGTGCTCAAATCCTGTGGCCAGTAGGTGTCATAGGTCACAATGGAGGGCCCTGTGTCATCTGCCTGGCGGGCCGGATCTCTGCCATTGGCTCAAGTCTTGTCAGCAGGCCCATCACAAGCTCCGCCCACTCTTGCGGTGGGGGGACTGTCTCTATGGTGATGGCAAAGGAGCCTCAGCCCCGCCCACCTGGCCTTGACCTCACCTACCTGGCCCGCTGACCCTCACTCAGACCTGTGTGTTGCTCCAAATGAACGTCCGCCAGTGCCCGGGTGTCAGCATCTGGGATAAAGGATTGGGGACCTTGCCTGGGGCAGAAGGCAGCCTAGGTCAGCGGGTACCTGGAAGTCTACTGCCTTGTGACACTGCTGCCAGTGACAAATGGTGACTCCCACACTCACACATCCCCTGGTGGCAGAATGATAGTGATGGGTGGAGAAACATCGCTCCGGAGCACACGTTCCGTGGGGCACCAGCCAAAGCAAAGGCCAGGGCCCGTAGTGGACGTCGTGGAGCTGAATGGCGAGCCAGTGAAGGGCCCAAGGATCCCTCCTGTATGTGGCGAACAGGTCATCCGTGTCCCCCCGTCCATAAAGCATGGGACTGCTGGGGCCCAGGCTGCCAGGATTTCGGCCTTGCCTTCGGAGCCCGGCCACATACGCGGCCTTGCAGCGGAGGCGGGGACAGGTAGACAGCCAAAATTTGGAAAATGGCAGTGTTTCCTCGATTTCCCTGGCATCGGCCTTTTTGAGCGGCTTGCTTTTTTTCCTGGTAGGATAGGGCCCTGCCGGAGAAAGGCAGGATTACGTGTGCAGGAAAGGTGTGTGCTGAGAGGGTGACGACGTTGAGACCATGTTGGGATCTTTAGTCCCAGGAGAGGCCCCTGGAGGGTGTGGGTCAGTGTTCTCTACCCATCCCACTTGGCGGGGGGAGGTTTTCACCATACAAAGCAGCAGCGGAATTATTCGTCGCCGGAGGGGTTGCATCTGCCCACAAGCTCCACCTGGCCAGGGTCCGCCCCTACTGTATTGTCCATGTCAGTCAACAGAAGCTAAGACCTTCCAGAGAGACTACCTGCTCTTCTCTACCCACGGGGAAGCACTACAGCCAGAAGCCTCCCCCGTTTCATCTCTAGGCTCTCTCTCAGGCCCCTCATACTTGTGATGTGTCTCAGGGGCAGAAGGAAGAGATTTCTCCGAATGAACACATACACAGAGGGGCCATAGATGCAGAGGAAGGGCGCCTTGCCTACTGATATCCTAGCGTAAGTGGAAAAGTGGAACCTGCCTGCTGGCCCAGTGTGTCGAACGTGTCCACATCAGGGGCTGCCTACTGTGAGGTGATTCCCTGGGTGCCCTGGATTTTGTGGCCCAAAAGAGAAGGGGCCGTCGTGTGTCCATGGGTAAAATGGAGGGCACTGCGGAAGTGGCCGCTTAGGCTGGACCTCTCCTATTGGCTGGGTGTTTGTGACCCGTCCCCGTCAGAAGTTCCGGCCAGCCTTGCGGTGGCTGTCTCCATGGTGATTGGGAAAGAAGCCTTAGGCCCCGCACTCAGCCTTCACCTGGCCTACCTGGCCTCTTTAGCCTCATCTAGACCGCTGTGTGGATGAAAGAATGAATGTCGGCCAATGACCACATGTCCTCGTTGCCTTTGAAGGATTAGGCTCCTTGCCTGGGCAGAAGACAGCCAAGGTCAGCCTGAGCCTAGACACCTGGTGACCTGTGACACTGCAGGCAGTGAGAGATGTTGATTTTCATGCTCATGTATCCGCAGGTGGCGGATTCAGAGTGATCGGAGAAGTGTAACTCGGGATGACACACACACGAGGGCACGGGCCAAAGGTCAGGGAAAATAGCTGAGGTCGTGGAGCTCTAGCGGAGCCAGTGTAGGGCCCAGGCCTCCCTCCTGTACGTGGCAAAGAGGTGATCCATATGCCGCCGTGCGCAGACTCTGGACTGCTGGGGCCCTGGACGCCCGGATTGCGGCCTTGTCTTCGGAGAAGTGACACACATGCACTGTGCCAGCGGAGGCTGTGGCCCAGCAGAGGGCAAACTCTTGAAAATGGAGGCTTCAGTTGACTTTGCCTGTGCTCTCCTTTGGCTGAGTGCCATCGTGTGTTTCCTAGCAGGAGAAGGCATTCGTGGAGAGAGGCGGATTCCACGTGTGCAGGCAAAGTGTGTGCTGAGATGATGAGTGGCTGGAGACCAGGGTGGACTCTTCAGACCCAGGATAGACCTCTGGCAGGTATGTGTCAATGTTTTCTGCCCATGGCACTCAGCCGGGTATTTGCATAGAATGTTCTCCGCGGAATTAGTAGTCTCCGGAGAGGCTGCTGCATGTCAGCAAGCTTCATCTGGCCAGGTCCGCCCGTGATGTGGCTCCCCAATCAATGGCTACTCTCTAGACCTTCCAGATAGACTAGCAGATCTTCTCTGCCCATGGGCAACCAGTAGAGCCAGAGGCCTTCCCCCTTTGCTCTTTGGTCTCTAGGCCCTCTGTCAGGCACTCCGAGGTGTGAAGTGACAAGGGGGAGAAGGAAGATTTCAGAGAAGGAACACAAGCAGAGAGAGACAGAGAGAGGCAAGAGATGCTGAGTGGGGATGCCTTGTGTAGTGATATCCTGAGGAAAGTGGGAAAGAGGTACCTGGCCTGCTGTGCCAATGCCCTGAAGCAGTCCGCACCAGGGGCTCCCTTGTGCCTGCGTAGCCTTTCCCAGGGTGTGCTCAAATCCTGTGGCCAGTAGGTGTCATAGGTCACAATGGAGGGCCCTGTGTCATCTGCCTGGCGGGCCGGATCTCTGCCATTGGCTCAAGTCTTGTCAGCAGGCCCATCACAAGCTCCGCCCACTCTTGCGGTGGGGGGACTGTCTCTATGGTGATGGCAAAGGAGCCTCAGCCCCGCCCACCTGGCCTTGACCTCACCTACCTGGCCCGCTGACCCTCACTCAGACCTGTGTGTTGCTCCAAATGAACGTCCGCCAGTGCCCGGGTGTCAGCATCTGGGATAAAGGATTGGGGACCTTGCCTGGGGCAGAAGGCAGCCTAGGTCAGCGGGTACCTGGAAGTCTACTGCCTTGTGACACTGCTGCCAGTGACAAATGGTGACTCCCACACTCACACATCCCCTGGTGGCAGAATGATAGTGATGGGTGGAGAAACATCGCTCCGGAGCACACGTTCCGTGGGGCACCAGCCAAAGCAAAGGCCAGGGCCCGTAGTGGACGTCGTGGAGCTGAATGGCGAGCCAGTGAAGGGCCCAAGGATCCCTCCTGTATGTGGCGAACAGGTCATCCGTGTCCCCCCGTCCATAAAGCATGGGACTGCTGGGGCCCAGGCTGCCAGGATTTCGGCCTTGCCTTCGGAGCCCGGCCACATACGCGGCCTTGCAGCGGAGGCGGGGACAGGTAGACAGCCAAAATTTGGAAAATGGCAGTGTTTCCTCGATTTCCCTGGCATCGGCCTTTTTGAGCGGCTTGCTTTTTTTCCTGGTAGGATAGGGCCCTGCCGGAGAAAGGCAGGATTACGTGTGCAGGAAAGGTGTGTGCTGAGAGGGTGACGACGTTGAGACCATGTTGGGATCTTTAGTCCCAGGAGAGGCCCCTGGAGGGTGTGGGTCAGTGTTCTCTACCCATCCCACTTGGCGGGGGGAGGTTTTCACCATACAAAGCAGCAGCGGAATTATTCGTCGCCGGAGGGGTTGCATCTGCCCACAAGCTCCACCTGGCCAGGGTCCGCCCCTACTGTATTGTCCATGTCAGTCAACAGAAGCTAAGACCTTCCAGAGAGACTACCTGCTCTTCTCTACCCACGGGGAAGCACTACAGCCAGAAGCCTCCCCCGTTTCATCTCTAGGCTCTCTCTCAGGCCCCTCATACTTGTGATGTGTCTCAGGGGCAGAAGGAAGAGATTTCTCCGAATGAACACATACACAGAGGGGCCATAGATGCAGAGGAAGGGCGCCTTGCCTACTGATATCCTAGCGTAAGTGGAAAAGTGGAACCTGCCTGCCGGCCCAGTGTGTGGAACGTGTCCACATCAGGGGCTGCCTACTGTGAGGTGATTCCCTGGGTGCCCTGGATTTTGTGGCCCAAAAGAGAAGGGGCCGTCGTGTGTCCATGGGTAAAATGGAGGGCACTGCGGAAGTGGCCGCTTAGGCTGGACCTCTCCTATTGGCTGGGTGTTTGTGACCCGTCCCCGTCAGAAGTTCCGGCCAGCCTTGCGGTGGCTGTCTCCATGGTGATTGGGAAAGAAGCCTTAGGCCCCGCACTCAGCCTTCACCTGGCCTACCTGGCCTCTTTAGCCTCATCTAGACCGCTGTGTGGATGACAGAATGAATGTCGGCCAATGACCACATGTCCTCGTTGCCTTTGAAGGATTAGGCTCCTTGCCTGGGCAGAAGACAGCCAAGGTCAGCCTGAGCCTAGACACCTGGTGACCTGTGACACTGCAGGCAGTGAGAGATGTTGATTTTCATGCTCATGTATCCGCAGGTGGCGGATTCAGAGTGATCGGAGAAGAAGTGTAACTCGGGATGACACACACACGAGGGCACGGGCCAAAGGTCAGGGAAAATAGCTGAGGTCGTGGAGCTCTAGCGGAGCCAGTGTAGGGCCCAGGCCTCCCTCCTGTACGTGGCAAAGAGGTGATCCATATGCCGCCATGCGCAGACTCTGGACTGCTGGGGCCCTGGACGCCCGGATTGCGGCCTTGTCTTCGGAGAAGTGACACACATGCACTGTGCCAGCGGAGGCTGTGGCCCAGCAGAGGGCAAACTCTTGAAAATGGAGGCTTCAGTTGACTTTGCCTGTGCTCTCCTTTGGCTGAGTGCCATCGTGTGTTTCCTAGCAGGAGAAGGCATTCGTGGAGAGAGGCGGATTCCACGTGTGCAGGCAAAGTGTGTGCTGAGATGATGAGTGGCTGGAGACCAGGGTGGACTCTTCAGACCCAGGATAGACCTCTGGCAGGTATGTGTCAATGTTTTCTGCCCATGGCACTCAGCCGGGTATTTGCATAGAATGTTCTCCGCGGAATTAGTAGTCTCCGGAGAGGCTGCTGCATGTCAGCAAGCTTCATCTGGCCAGGTCCGCCCGTGATGTGGCTCCCCAATCAATGGCTACTCTCTAGACCTTCCAGATAGACTAGCAGATCTTCTCTGCCCATGGGCAACCAGTAGAGCCAGAGGCCTTCCCCCTTTGCTCTTTGGTCTCTAGGCCCTCTGTCAGGCACTCCGAGGTGTGAAGTGACAAGGGGGAGAAGGAAGAGATTTCAGAGAAGGAACACATCCAGAGAGAGACAGAGAGAGGCAAGAGATGCTGAGTGGGGATGCCTTGCGTAGTGATATCCTGAGGAAAGTGGGAAAGAGGTACCTGGCCTGCTGTGCCAATGCCCTGAAGCAGTCCGCACCAGGGGCTCCCTTGTGCCTGCGTAGCCTTTCCCAGGGTGTGCTCAAATCCTGTGGCCACTAGGTGTCATAGGTCACAATGGAGGGCCCTGTGTCATCTGCCTGGCGGGCCGGATCTCTGCCATTGGCTCAAGTCTTGTCAGCAGGCCCATCACAAGCTCCGCCCACTCTTGCGGTGGGGGGACTGTCTCTATGGTGATGGCAAAGGAGCCTCAGCCCCGCCCACCTGGCCTTGACTTCACCTACCTGGCCCGCTGACCCTCACTCAGACCTGTGTGTTGCTCCAAATGAATGTCCGCCAGCGCCCGGGTGTCAGCATCTGGGATAAAGGATTGGGGACCTTGCCTGGGGCAGATGGCAGCCTAGGTAAGCGGGTACCTGGAAGTCTACTGCCTTGTGACACTGCTGCCAGTGACAAATGGTGACTCCCACACTCACACATCCCCTGGTGGCAGAATGATAGTGATGGGTGGAGAAACATCGCTCCGGAGCACACGTTCCGTGGGGCACCAGCCAAAGCAAAGGCCAGGGCCGGTAGTGGACGTCGTGGAGCTGAATGGCGAGCCAGTGAAGGGCCCAAGGATCCCTCCTGTATGTGGCGAACAGGTCATCTGTGTCCCCCCGTCCATAAAGCATGGGACTGCTGGGGCCCAGGCTGCCAGGATTTCGGCCTTGCCTTCGGAGCCCGGCCACATACGCGGCCTTGCAGCGGAGGCGGGGACATGTAGACAGCCAAAATTTGGAAAATGACAGAGTTTCCTCGATTTCCCTGGCATCGGCCTTTTTGAGCGGCTTGCTTTTTTTCCTGGTAGGATAGGGCCCTGCCGGAGAAAGGCAGGATTACGTGTGCAGGAAAGGTGTGTGCTGAGAGGCTGACGACGTTGAGACCATGTTGGGATCTTTAGTCCCAGGAGAGGCCCCTGGAGGGTGTGGGTCAGTGTTCTCTACCCATCCCACTTGGCGGGGGGAGGTTTTCACCATACAAAGCAGCAGCGGAATTATTCGTCGCCGGAGGGGTTGCATCTGCCCACAAGCTCCACCTGGCCAGGGTCCGCCCCTACTGTATTGTCCGTGTCAGTCAACAGAAGCTAAGACCTTCCAGAGAGACTACCTGCTCTTCTCTACCCACGGGGAAGCACTACAGCCAGAAGCCTCCCCCGTTTCATCTCTAGGCTCTCTCTCAGGCCCCTCATACTTGTGATGTGTCTCAGGGGCAGAAGGAAGAGATTTCTCCGAATGAACACATACACAGAGGGGCCATAGATGCTGAGGAAGGGCGCCTTGCCTACTGATATCCTAGCGTAAGTGGAAAAGTGGAACCTGCCTGCTGGCCCAGTGTGTCGAACGTGTCCACATCAGGGGCTGCCTACTGTGAGGTGATTCCCTGGGTGCCCTGGATTTTGTGGCCCAAAAGAGAAGGGGCCGTCGTGTGTCCATGGGTAAAATGGAGGGCACTGCGGAAGTGGCCGCTTAGGCTGGACCTCTCCTATTGGCTGGGTGTTTGTGACCCGTCCCCGTCAGAAGTTCCAGCCAGCCTTGCGGTGGCTGTCTCCATGGTGATTGGGAAAGAAGCCTTAGGCCCCGCACTCAGCCTTCACCTGGCCTACCTGGCCTCTTTAGCCTCATCTAGACCGCTGTGTGGATGACAGAATGAATGTCGGCCAATGACCACATGTCCTCGTTGCCTTTGAAGGATTAGGCTCCTTGCCTGGGCAGAAGACAGCCAAGGTCAGCCTGAGCCTAGACACCTGGTGACCTGTGACACTGCAGGCAGTGAGAGATGTTGATTTTCATGCTCATGTATCCGCAGGTGGCGGATTCAGAGTGGTCGGAGAAGAAGTGTAACTAGGGATGACACACACACGAGGGCACGGGCCAAAGGTCAGGGAAAATAGCTGAGGTCGTGGAGCTCTAGCGGAGCCAGTGTAGGGCCCAGGCCTCCCTCCTGTACGTGGCAAAGAGGTGATCCATATGCCGCCATGCGCAGACTCTGGACTGCTGGGGCCCTGGACGCCCGGATTGCGGCCTTGTCTTCGGAGAAGTGACACACATGCACTGTGCCAGCGGAGGCTGTGGCCCAGCAGAGGGCAAACTCTTGAAAATGGAGGCTTCAGTTGACTTTGCCTGTGCTCTCCTTTGGCTGAGTGCCATCGTGTGTTTCCTAGCAGGAGAAGGCATTCGTGGAGAGAGGCGGATTCCACGTGTGCAGGCAAAGTGTGTGCTGAGATGATGAGTGGCTGGAGACCAGGGTGGACTCTTCAGACCCAGGATAGAGCTCTGGCAGGTATGTGTCAATGTTTTCTGCCCATGGCACTCAGCCGGGTATTTGCATAGAATGTTCTCCGCGGAATTAGTAGTCTCCGGAGAGGCTGCTGCATGTCAGCAAGCTTCACCTGGCCAGGTCCGCCCGTGATGTGGCTCCCCAATCAATGGCTACTCTCTAGACCTTCCAGATAGACTAGCAGATCTTCTCTGCCCATGGGCAACCAGTAGAGCCAGAGGCCTTCCCCCTTTGCTCTTTGGTCTCTAGGCCCTCTGTCAGGCACTCCGAGGTGTGAAGTGACAAGGGGGAGAAGGAAGAGATTTCAGAGAAGGAACACATCCAGAGAGAGACAGAGAGAGGCAAGAGATGCTGAGTGGGGACGCCTTGCGTAGTGATATCCTGAGGAAAGTGGGAAAGAGGTACCTGGCCTGCTGTGCCAATGCCCTGAAGCAGTCCGCACCAGGGGCTCCCTTGTGCCTGCGTAGCCTTTCCCAGGGTGTGCTCAAATCCTGTGGCCACTAGGTGTCATAGGTCACAATGGAGGGCCCTGTGTCATCTGCCTGGCGGGCCGGATCTCTGCCATTGGCTCAAGTCTTGTCAGCAGGCCCATCACAAGCTCCGCCCACTCTTGCGGTGGGGGGACTGTCTCTATGGTGATGGCAAAGGAGCCTCAGCCCCGCCCACCTGGCCTTGACCTCACCTACCTGGCCCGCTGACCCTCACTCAGACCTGTGTGTTGCTCCAAATGAATGTCCGCCAGTGCCCGGGTGTCAGCATCTGGGATAAAGGATTGGGGACCTTGCCTGGGGCAGAAGGCAGCCTAGGTCAGCGGGTACCTGGAAGTCTACTGCCTTCTGACACTGCTGCCAGTGACAAATGGTGACTCCCACACTCACACATCCCCTGGTGGCAGAATGATAGTGATGGGTGGAGAAACATCGCTCCGGAGCACACGTTCCGTGGGGCACCAGCCAAAGCAAAGGCCAGGGCCCGTAGTGGACGTCGTGGAGCTGAATGGCGAGCCAGTGAAGGGCCCAAGGATCCCTCCTGTATGTGGCGAACAGGTCATCCGTGTCCCCCCGTCCATAAAGCATGGGACTGCTGGGGCCCAGGCTGCCAGGATTTCGGCCTTGCCTTCGGAGCCCGGCCACATACGCGGCCTTGCAGCGGAGGCGGGGACAGGTAGACAGCCAAAATTTGGAAAATGGCAGTGTTTCCTCGATTTCCCTGGCATCGGCCTTTTTGAGCGGCTTGCTTTTTTTCCTGGTAGGATAGGGCCCTGCCGGAGAAAGGCAGGATTACGTGTGCAGGAAAGGTGTGTGCTGAGAGGGTGACGACGTTGAGACCATGTTGGGATCTTTAGTCCCAGGAGAGGCCCCTGGAGGGTGTGGGTCAGTGTTCTCTACCCATCCCACTTGGCGGGGGGAGGTTTTCACCATACAAAGCAGCAGCGGAATTATTCGTCGCCGGAGGGGTTGCATCTGCCCACAAGCTCCACCTGGCCAGGGTCCGCCTCTACTGTATTGTCCATGTCAGTCAACAGAAGCTAAGACCTTCCAGAGAGACTACCTGCTCTTCTCTACCCACGGGGAAGCACTACAGCCAGAAGCCTCCCCCGTTTCATCTCTAGGCTCTCTCTCAGGCCCCTCATACTTGTGATGTGTCTCAGGGGCAGAAGGAAGAGATTTCTCCGAATGAACACATACACAGAGGGGCCATAGATGCAGAGGAAGGGCGCCTTGCCTACTGATATCCTAGCGTAAGTGGAAAAGTGGAACCTGCCTGCCGGCCCAGTGTGTGGAACGTGTCCACATCAGGGGCTGCCTACTGTGAGGTGATTCCCTGGGTGCCCTGGATTTTGTGGCCCAAAAGAGAAGGGGCCGTCGTGTGTCCATGGGTAAAATGGAGGGCACTGCGGAAGTGGCCGCTTAGGCTGGACCTCTCCTATTGGCTGGGTGTTTGTGACCCGTCCCCGTCAGAAGTTCCGGCCAGCCTTGCGGTGGCTGTCTCCATGGTGATTGGGAAAGAAGCCTTAGGCCCCGCACTCAGCCTTCACCTGGCCTACCTGGCCTCTTTAGCCTCATCTAGACCGCTGTGTGGATGACAGAATGAATGTCGGCCAATGACCACATGTCCTCGTTGCCTTTGAAGGATTAGGCTCCTTGCCTGGGCAGAAGACAGCCAAGGTCAGCCTGAGCCTAGACACCTGGTGACCTGTGACACTGCAGGCAGTGAGAGATGTTGATTTTCATGCTCATGTATCCGCAGGTGGCGGATTCAGAGTGATCGGAGAAGAAGTGTAACTCGGGATGACACACACACGAGGGCACGGGCCAAAGGTCAGGGAAAATAGCTGAGGTCGTGGAGCTCTAGCGGAGCCAGTGTAGGGCCCAGGCCTCCCTCCTGTACGTGGCAAAGAGGTGATCCATATGCCGCCATGCGCAGACTCTGGACTGCTGGGGCCCTGGACGCCCGGATTGCGGCCTTGTCTTCGGAGAAGTGACACACATGCACTGTGCCAGCGGAGGCTGTGGCCCAGCAGAGGGCAAACTCTTGAAAATGGAGGCTTCAGTTGACTTTGCCTGTGCTCTCCTTTGGCTGAGTGCCATCGTGTGTTTCCTAGCAGGAGAAGGCATTCGTGGAGAGAGGCGGATTCCACGTGTGCAGGCAAAGTGTGTGCTGAGATGATGAGTGGCTGGAGACCAGGGTGGACTCTTCAGACCCAGGATAGACCTCTGGCAGGTATGTGTCAATGTTTTCTGCCCATGGCACTCAGCCGGGTATTTGCATAGAATGTTCTCCGGGGAATTAGTAGTCTCCGGAGAGGCTGCTGCATGTCAGCAAGCTTCACCTGGCCAGGTCCGCCCGTGATGTGGCTCCCCAATCAATGGCTACTCTCTAGACCTTCCAGATAGACTAGCAGATCTTCTCTGCCCATGGGCAACCAGTAGAGCCAGAGGCCTTCCCCCTTTGCTCTTTGGTCTCTAGGCCCTCTGTCAGGCACTCCGAGGTGTGAAGTGACAAGGGGGAGAAGGAAGATTTCAGAGAAGGAACACAAGCAGAGAGAGACAGAGAGAGGCAAGAGATGCTGAGTGGGGATGCCTTGCGTAGTGATATCCTGAGGAAAGTGGGAAAGAGGTACCTGGCCTGCTGTGCCAATGCCCTGAAGCAGTCCGCACCAGGGGCTCCCTTGTGCCTGCGTAGCCTTTCCCAGGGTGTGCTCAAATCCTGTGGCCAGTAGGTGTCATAGGTCACAATGGAGGGCCCTGTGTCATCTGCCTGGCGGGCCGGATCTCTGCCATTGGCTCAAGTCTTGTCAGCAGGCCCATCACAAGCTCCGCCCACTCTTGCGGTGGGGGGACTGTCTCTATGGTGATGGCAAAGGAGCCTCAGCCCCGCCCACCTGGCCTTGACCTCACCTACCTGGCCCGCTGACCCTCACTCAGACCTGTGTGTTGCTCCAAATGAATGTCCGCCAGTGCCCGGGTGTCAGCATCTGGGATAAAGGATTGGGGACCTTGCCTGGGGCAGAAGGCAGCCTAGGTCAGCGGGTACCTGGAAGTCTACTGCCTTGTGACACTGCTGCCAGTGACAAATGGTGACTCCCACACTCACACATCCCCTGGTGGCAGAATGATAGTGATGGGTGGAGAAACATCGCTCCGGAGCACACGTTCCGTGGGGCACCAGCCAAAGCAAAGGCCAGGGCCGGTAGTGGACGTCGTGGAGCTGAATGGCGAGCCAGTGAAGGGCCCAAGGATCCCTCCTGTATGTGGCGAACAGGTCATCCGTGTCCCCCCGTCCATAAAGCATGGGACTGCTGGGGCCCAGGCTGCCAGGATTTCGGCCTTGCCTTCGGAGCCCGGCCACATACGCGGCCTTGCAGCGGAGGCGGGGACAGGTAGACAGCCAAAATTTGGAAAATGGCAGTGTTTCCTCGATTTCCCTGGCATCGGCCTTTTTGAGCGGCTTGCTTTTTTTCCTGGTAGGATAGGGCCCTGCCGGAGAAAGGCAGGATTACGTGTGCAGGAAAGGTGTGTGCTGAGAGGGTGACGACGTTGAGACCATGTTGGGATCTTTAGTCCCAGGAGAGGCCCCTGGAGGGTGTGGGTCAGTGTTCTCTACCCATCCCACTTGGCGGGGGGAGGTTTTCACCATACAAAGCAGCAGCGGAATTATTCGTCGCCGGAGGGGTTGCATCTGCCCACAAGCTCCACCTGGCCAGGGTCCGCCCCTACTGTATTGTCCATGTCAGTCAACAGAAGCTAAGACCTTCCAGAGAGACTACCTGCTCTTCTCTACCCACGGGGAAGCACTACAGCCAGAAGCCTGCCCCGTTTCATCTCTAGGCTCTCTCTCAGGCCCCTCATACTTGTGATGTGTCTCAGGGGCAGAAGGAAGAGATTTCTCCGAATGAACACATACACAGAGGGGCCATAGATGCAGAGGAAGGGCGCCTTGCCTACTGATATCCTAGCGTAAGTGGAAAAGTGGAACCTGCCTGCCGGCCCAGTGTGTGGAACGTGTCCACATCAGGGGCTGCCTACTGTGAGGTGATTCCCTGGGTGCCCTGGATTTTGTGGCCCAAAAGAGAAGGGGCCGTCGTGTGTCCATGGGTAAAATGGAGGGCACTGCGGAAGTGGCCGCTTAGGCTGGACCTCTCCTATTGGCTGGGTGTTTGTGACCCGTCCCCGTCAGAAGTTCCGGCCAGCCTTGCGGTGGCTGTCTCCATGGTGATTGGGAAAGAAGCCTTAGGCCCCGCACTCAGCCTTCACCTGGCCTACCTGGCCTCTTTAGCCTCATCTAGACCGCTGTGTGGATGACAGAATGAATGTCGGCCAATGACCACATGTCCTCGTTGCCTTTGAAGGATTAGGCTCCTTGCCTGGGCAGAAGACAGCCAAGGTCAGCCTGAGCCTAGACACCTGGTGACCTGTGACACTGCAGGCAGTGAGAGATGTTGATTTTCATGCTCATGTATCCGCAGGTGGCGGATTCAGAGTGATCGGAGAAGAAGTGTAACTCGGGATGACACACACACGAGGGCACGGGCCAAAGGTCAGGGAAAATAGCTGAGGTCGTGGAGCTCTAGCGGAGCCAGTGTAGGGCCCAGGCCTCCCTCCTGTACGTGGCAAAGAGGTGATCCATATGCCGCCATGCGCAGACTCTGGACTGCTGGGGCCCTGGACGCCCGGATTGCGGCCTTGTCTTCGGAGAAGTGACACACATGCACTGTGCCAGCGGAGGCTGTGGCCCAGCAGAGGGCAAACTCTTGAAAATGGAGGCTTCAGTTGACTTTGCCTGTGCTCTCCTTTGGCTGAGTGCCATCGTGTGTTTCCTAGCAGGAGAAGGCATTCGTGGAGAGAGGCGGATTCCACGTGTGCAGGCAAAGTGTGTGCTGAGATGATGAGTGGCTGGAGACCAGGGTGGACTCTTCAGACCCAGGATAGACCTCTGGCAGGTATGTGTCAATGTTTTCTGCCCATGGCACTCAGCCGGGTATTTGCATAGAATGTTCTCCGCGGAATTAGTAGTCTCCGGAGAGGCTGCTGCATGTCAGCAAGCTTCACCTGGCCAGGTCCGCCCGTGATGTGGCTCCCCAATCAATGGCTACTCTCTAGACCTTCCAGATAGACTAGCAGATCTTCTCTGCCCATGGGCAACCAGTAGAGCCAGAGGCCTTCCCCCTTTGCTCTTTGGTCTCTAGGCCCTCTGTCAGGCACTCCAAGGTGTGAAGTGACAAGGGGGAGAAGGAAGATTTCAGAGAAGGAACACAAGCAGAGAGAGACAGAGAAAGGCAAGAGATGCTGAGTGGGGATGCCTTGCGTAGTGATATCCTGAGGAAAGTGGGAAAGAGGTACCTGGCCTGCTGTGCCAATGCCCTGAAGCAGTCCGCACCAGGGGCTCCCTTGTGCCTGCGTAGCCTTTCCCAGGGTGTGCTCAAATCCTGTGGCCAGTAGGTGTCATAGGTCACAATGGAGGGCCCTGTGTCATCTGCCTGGCGGGCCGGATCTCTGCCATTGGCTCAAGTCTTGTCAGCAGGCCCATCACAAGCTCCGCCCACTCTTGCGGTGGGGGGACTGTCTCTATGGTGATGGCAAAGGAGCCTCAGCCCCGCCCACCTGGCCTTGACTTCACCTACCTGGCCCGCTGACCCTCACTCAGACCTGTGTGTTGCTCCAAATGAATGTCCGCCAGTGCCCGGGTGTCAGCATCTGGGATAAAGGATTGGGGACCTTGCCTGGGGCAGAAGGCAGCCTAGGTCAGCGGGTACCTGGAAGTCTACTGCCTTGTGACACTGCTGCCAGTGACAAATGGTGACTCCCACACTCACACATCCCCTGGTGGCAGAATGATAGTGATGGGTGGAGAAACATCGCTCCGGAGCACACGTTCCGTGGGGCACCAGCCAAAGCAAAGGCCAGGGCCCGTAGTGGACGTCGTGGAGCTGAATGGCGAGCCAGTGAAGGGCCCAAGGATCCCTCCTGTATGTGGCGAACAGGTCATCCGTGTCCCCCCGTCCATAAAGCATGGGACTGCTGGGGCCCAGGCTGCCAGGATTTCGGCCTTGCCTTCGGAGCCCGGCCACATACGCGGCCTTGCAGCGGAGGCGGGGACAGGTAGACAGCCAAAATTTGGAAAATGGCAGTGTTTCCTCGATTTCCCTGGCATCGGCCTTTTTGAGCGGCTTGCTTTTTTTCCTGGTAGGATAGGGCCCTGCCGGAGAAAGGCAGGATTACGTGTGCAGGAAAGGTGTGTGCTGAGAGGGTGACGACGTTGAGACCATGTTGGGATCTTTAGTCCCAGGAGAGGCCCCTGGAGGGTGTGGGTCAGTGTTCTCTACCCATCCCACTTGGCGGGGGGAGGTTTTCACCATACAAAGCAGCAGCGGAATTATTCGTCGCCGGAGGGGTTGCATCTGCCCACAAGCTCCACCTGGCCAGGGTCCGCCCCTACTGTATTGTCCGTGTCAGTCAACAGAAGCTAAGACCTTCCAGAGAGACTACCTGCTCTTCTCTACCCACGGGGAAGCACTACAGCCAGAAGCCTCCCCCGTTTCATCTCTAGGCTCTCTCTCAGGCCCCTCATACTTGTGATGTGTCTCAGGGGCAGAAGGAAGAGATTTCTCAGAATGAACACATACACAGAGGGGCCATAGATGCTGAGGAAGGGCGCCTTGCCTACTGATATCCTAGCGTAAGTGGAAAAGTGGAACCTGCCTGCTGGCCCAGTGTGTGGAACGTGTCCACATCAGGGGCTGCCTACTGTGAGGTGATTCCCTGGGTGCCCTGGATTTTGTGGCCCAAAAGAGAAGGGGCCGTCGTGTGTCCATGGGTAAAATGGAGGGCACTGCGGAAGTGGCCGCTTAGGCTGGACCTCTCCTATTGGCTGGGTGTTTGTGACCCGTCCCCGTCAGAAGTTCCGGCCAGCCTTGCGGTGGCTGTCTCCATGGTGATTGGGAAAGAAGCCTTAGGCCCCGCACTCAGCCTTCACCTGGCCTACCTGGCCTCTTTAGCCTCATCTAGACCGCTGTGTGGATGAAAGAATGAATGTCGGCCAATGACCACATGTCCTCGTTGCCTTTGAAGGATTAGGCTCCTTGCCTGGGCAGAAGACAGCCAAGGTCAGCCTGAGCCTAGACACCTGGTGACCTGTGACACTGCAGGCAGTGAGAGATGTTGATTTTCATGCTCATGTATCCGCAGGTGGCGGATTCAGAGTGGTCGGAGAAGAAGTGTAACTAGGGATGACACACACACGAGGGCACGGGCCAAAGGTCAGGGAAAATAGCTGAGGTCGTGGAGCTCTAGCGGAGCCAGTGTAGGGCCCAGGCCTCCCTCCTGTACGTGGCAAAGAGGTGATCCATATGCCGCCATGCGCAGACTCTGGACTGCTGGGGCCCTGGACGCCCGGATTGCGGCCTTGTCTTCGGAGAAGTGACACACATGCACTGTGCCAGCGGAGGCTGTGGCCCAGCAGAGGGCAAACTCTTGAAAATGGAGGCTTCAGTTGACTTTGCCTGTGCTCTCCTTTGGCTGAGTGCCATCGTGTGTTTCCTAGCAGGAGAAGGCATTCGTGGAGAGAGGCGGATTCCACGTGTGCAGGCAAAGTGTGTGCTGAGATGATGAGTGGCTGGAGACCAGGGTGGACTCTTCAGACCCAGGATAGACCTCTGGCAGGTATGTGTCAATGTTTTCTGCCCATGGCACTCAGCCGGGTATTTGCATAGAATGTTCTCCGCGGAATTAGTAGTCTCCGGAGAGGCTGCTGCATGTCAGCAAGCTTCACCTGGCCAGGTCCGCCCGTGATGTGGCTCCCCAATCAATGGCTACTCTCTAGACCTTCCAGATAGACTAGCAGATCTTCTCTGCCCATGGGCAACCAGTAGAGCCAGAGGCCTTCCCCCTTTGCTCTTTGGTCTCTAGGCCCTCTGTCAGGCACTCCAATGTGTGAAGTGACAAGGGGGAGAAGGAAGAGATTTGAGAGAAGGAACACATCCAGAGAGAGACAGAGAGAGGCAAGAGATGCTGAGTGGGGATGCCTTGCGTAGTGATATCCTGAGGAAAGTGGGAAAGAGGTACCTGGCCTGCTGTGCCAATGCCCTGAAGCAGTCCGCACCAGGGGCTCCCTTGTGCCTGCGTAGCCTTTCCCAGGGTGTGCTCAAATCCTGTGGCCACTAGGTGTCATAGGTCACAATGGAGGGCCCTGTGTCATCTGCCTGGCGGGCCGGATCTCTGCCATTGGCTCAAGTCTTGTCAGCAGGCCCATCACAAGCTCCGCCCACTCTTGCGGTGGGGGGACTGTCTCTATGGTGATGGCAAAGGAGCCTCAGCCCCGCCCACCTGGCCTTGACCTCACCTACCTGGCCCGCTGACCCTCACTCAGACCTGTGTGTTGCTCCAAATGAATGTCCGCCAGTGCCCGGGTGTCAGCATCTGGGATAAAGGATTGGGGACCTTGCCTGGGGCAGAAGGCAGCCTAGGTCAGCGGGTACCTGGAAGTCTACTGCCTTGTGACACTGCTGCCAGTGACAAATGGTGACTCCCACACTCACACATCCCCTGGTGGCAGAATGATAGTGATGGGTGGAGAAACATCGCTCCGGAGCACACGTTCCGTGGGGCACCAGCCAAAGCAAAGGCCAGGGCCGGTAGTGGACGTCGTGGAGCTGAATGGCGAGCCAGTGAAGGGCCCAAGGATCCCTCCTGTATGTGGCGAACAGGTCATCCGTGTCCCCCCGTCCATAAAGCATGGGACTGCTGGGGCCCAGGCTGCCAGGATTTCGGCCTTGCCTTCGGAGCCCGGCCACATACGCGGCCTTGCAGCGGAGGCGGGGACAGGTAGACAGCCAAAATTTGGAAAATGGCAGTGTTTCCTCGATTTCCCTGGCATCGGCCTTTTTGAGCGGCTTGCTTTTTTTCCTGGTAGGATAGGGCCCTGCCGGAGAAAGGCAGGATTACGTGTGCAGGAAAGGTGTGTGCTGAGAGGGTGACGACGTTGAGACCATGTTGGGATCTTTAGTCCCAGGAGAGGCCCCTGGAGGGTGTGGGTCAGTGTTCTCTACCCATCCCACTTGGCGGGGGGAGGTTTTCACCATACAAAGCAGCAGCGGAATTATTCGTCGCCGGAGGGGTTGCATCTGCCCACAAGCTCCACCTGGCCAGGGTCCGCCCCTACTGTATTGTCCATGTCAGTCAACAGAAGCTAAGACCTTCCAGAGAGACTACCTGCTCTTCTCTACCCACGGGGAGCAGTACAGCCAGAAGCCTCCCCCGTTTCATCTCTAGGCTCTCTCTCAGGCCCCTCATACTTGTGATGTGTCTCAGGGGCAGAAGGAAGAGATTTCTCCGAATGAACACATACACAGAGGGGCCATAGATGCTGAGGAAGGTTACCTTGCCTACTGATATCCTAGCGTAAGTGGAAAAGTGGAACCTGCCTGCCGGCCCAGTGTGTGGAACGTGTCCACATCAGGGGCTGCCTACTGTGAGGTGATTCCCTGGGTGCCCTGGATTTTGTGGCCCAAAAGAGAAGGGGCCGTCGTGTGTCCATGGGTAAAATGGAGGGCACTGCGGAAGTGGCCGCTTATGCTGGACCTCTCCTATTGGCTGGGTGTTTGTGACCCGTCCCCGTCAGAAGTTCCGGCCAGCCTTGTGGTGGCTGTCTCCATGGTGATTGGGAAAGAAGCCTTAGGCCCCGCACTCAGCCTTCACCTGGCCTACCTGGCCTCTTTAGCCTCATCTAGACCGCTGTGTGGATGACAGAATGAATGTCGGCCAATGACCACATGTCCTCGTTGCCTTTGAAGGATTAGGCTCCTTGCCTGGGCAGAAGACAGCCAAGGTCAGCCTGAGCCTAGACACCTGGTGACCTGTGACACTGCAGGCAGTGAGAGATGTTGATTTTCATGCTCATGTATCCGCAGGTGGCGGATTCAGAGTGATCGGAGAAGAAGTGTAACTCGGGATGACACACACACGAGGGCACGGGCCAAAGGTCAGGGAAAATAGCTGAGGTCGTGGAGCTCTAGCGGAGCCAGTGTAGGGCCCAGGCCTCCCTCCTGTACGTGGCAAAGAGGTGATCCATATGCCGCCATGCGCAGACTCTGGACTGCTGGGGCCCTGGACGCCCGGATTGCGGCCTTGTCTTCGGAGAAGTGACACACATGCACTGTGCCAGCGGAGGCTGTGGCCCAGCAGAGGGCAAACTCTTGAAAATGGAGGCTTCAGTTGACTTTGCCTGTGCTCTCCTTTGGCTGAGTGCCATCGTGTGTTTCCTAGCAGGAGAAGGCATTCGTGGAGAGAGGCGGATTCCACGTGTGCAGGCAAAGTGTGTGCTGAGATGATGAGTGGCTGGAGACCAGGGTGGACTCTTCAGACCCAGGATAGACCTCTGGCAGGTATGTGTCAATGTTTTCTGCCCATGGCACTCAGCCGGGTATTTGCATAGAATGTTCTCCGGGGAATTAGTAGTCTCCGGAGAGGCTGCTGCATGTCAGCAAGCTTCATCTGGCCAGGTCCGCCCGTGATGTGGCTCCCCAATCAATGGCTACTCTCTAGACCTTCCAGATAGACTAGCAGATCTTCTCTGCCCATGGGCAACCAGTAGAGCCAGAGGCCTTCCCCCTTTGCTCTTTGGTCTCTAGGCCCTCTGTCAGGCACTCCGAGGTGTGAAGTGACAAGGGGGAGAAGGAAGAGATTTGAGAGAAGGAACACATCCAGAGAGAGACAGAGAGAGGCAAGAGATGCTGAGTGGGGATGCCTTGCGTAGTGATATCCTGAGGAAAGTGGGAAAGAGGTACCTGGCCTGCTGTGCCAATGCCCTGAAGCAGTCCGCACCAGGGGCTCCCTTGTGCCTGCGTAGCCTTTCCCAGGGTGTGCTCAAATCCTGTGGCCAGTAGGTGTCATAGGTCACAATGGAGGGCCCTGTGTCATCTGCCTGGCGGGCCGGATCTCTGCCATTGGCTCAAGTCTTGTCAGCAGGCCCATCACAAGCTCCGCCCACTCTTGCGGTGGGGGGACTGTCTCTATGGTGATGGCAAAGGAGCCTCAGCCCCGCCCACCTGGCCTTGACTTCACCTACCTGGCCCGCTGACCCTCACTCAGACCTGTGTGTTGCTCCAAATGAATGTCCGCCAGCGCCCGGGTGTCAGCATCTGGGATAAAGGATTGGGGACCTTGCCTGGGGCAGATGGCAGCCTAGGTCAGCGGGTACCTGGAAGTCTACTGCCTTGTGACACTGCTGCCAGTGACAAATGGTGACTCCCACACTCACACATCCCCTGGTGGCAGAATGATAGTGATGGGTGGAGAAACATCGCTCCGGAGCACACGTTCCGTGGGGCACCAGCCAAAGCAAAGGCCAGGGCCGGTAGTGGACGTCGTGGAGCTGAATGGCGAGCCAGTGAAGGGCCCAAGGATCCCTCCTGTATGTGGCGAACAGGTCATCTGTGTCCCCCCGTCCATAAAGCATGGGACTGCTGGGGCCCAGGCTGCCAGGATTTCGGCCTTGCCTTCGGAGCCCGGCCACATACGCGGCCTTGCAGCGGAGGCGGGGACATGTAGACAGCCAAAATTTGGAAAATGGCAGAGTTTCCTCGATTTCCCTGGCATCGGCCTTTTTGAGCGGCTTGCTTTTTTTCCTGGTAGGATAGGGCCCTGCCGGAGAAAGGCAGGATTACGTGTGCAGGAAAGGTGTGTGCTGAGAGGCTGACGACGTTGAGACCATGTTGGGATCTTTAGTCCCAGGAGAGGCCCCTGGAGGGTGTGGGTCAGTGTTCTCTACCCATCCCACTTGGCGGGGGGAGGTTTTCACCATACAAAGCAGCAGTGGAATTATTCGTCGCCGGAGGGGTTGCATCTGCCCACAAGCTCCACCTGGCCAGGGTCCGCCCCTACTGTATTGTCCGTGTCAGTCAACAGAAGCTAAGACCTTCCAGAGAGACTACCTGCTCTTCTCTACCCACGGGGAAGCACTACAGCCAGAAGCCTCCCCCGTTTCATCTCTAGGCTCTCTCTCAGGCCCCTCATACTTGTGATGTGTCTCAGGGGCAGAAGGAAGAGATTTCTCCGAATGAACACATACACAGAGGGGCCATAGATGCTGAGGAAGGGCGCCTTGCCTACTGATATCCTAGCGTAAGTGGAAAAGTGGAACCTGCCTGCTGGCCCAGTGTGTCGAACGTGTCCACATCAGGGGCTGCCTACTGTGAGGTGATTCCCTGGGTGCCCTGGATTTTGTGGCCCAAAAGAGAAGGGGCCGTCGTGTGTCCATGGGTAAAATGGAGGGCACTGCGGAAGTGGCCGCTTAGGCTGGACCTCTCCTATTGGCTGGGTGTTTGTGACCCGTCCCCGTCAGAAGTTCCGGCCAGCCTTGCGGTGGCTGTCTCCATGGTGATTGGGAAAGAAGCCTTAGGCCCCGCACTCAGCCTTCACCTGGCCTACCTGGCCTCTTTAGCCTCATCTAGACCGCTGTGTGGATGAAAGAATGAATGTCGGCCAATGACCACATGTCCTCGTTGCCTTTGAAGGATTAGGCTCCTTGCCTGGGCAGAAGACAGCCAAGGTCAGCCTGAGCCTAGACACCTGGTGACCTGTGACACTGCAGGCAGTGAGAGATGTTGATTTTCATGCTCATGTATCCGCAGGTGGCGGATTCAGAGTGGTCGGAGAAGAAGTGTAACTAGGGATGACACACACACGAGGGCACGGGCCAAAGGTCAGGGAAAATAGCTGAGGTCGTGGAGCTCTAGCGGAGCCAGTGTAGGGCCCAGGCCTCCCTCCTGTACGTGGCAAAGAGGTGATCCATATGCCGCCATGCGCAGACTCTGGACTGCTGGGGCCCTGGACGCCCGGATTGCGGCCTTGTCTTCGGAGAAGTGACACACATGCACTGTGGCAGCGGAGGCTGTGGCCCAGCAGAGGGCAAACTCTTGAAAATGGAGGCTTCAGTTGACTTTGCCTGTGCTCTCCTTTGGCTGAGTGCCATCGTGTGTTTCCTAGCAGGAGAAGGCATTCGTGGAGAGAGGCGGATTCCACGTGTGCAGGCAAAGTGTGTGCTGAGATGATGAGTGGCTGGAGACCAGGGTGGACTCTTCAGACCCAGGATAGACCTCTGGCAGGTATGTGTCAATGTTTTCTGCCCATGGCACTCAGCCGGGTATTTGCATAGAATGTTCTCCGCGGAATTAGTAGTCTCCGGAGAGGCTGCTGCATGTCAGCAAGCTTCATCTGGCCAGGTCCGCCCGTGATGTGGCTCCCCAATCAATGGCTACTCTCTAGACCTTCCAGATAGACTAGCAGATCTTCTCTGCCCATGGGCAACCAGTAGAGCCAGAGGCCTTCCCCCTTTGCTCTTTGGTCTCTAGGCCCTCTGTCAGGCACTCCGAGGTGTGAAGTGACAAGGGGGAGAAGGAAGAGATTTGAGAGAAGGAACACATCCAGAGAGAGACAGAGAGAGGCAAGAGATGCTGAGTGGGGATGCCTTGCGTAGTGATATCCTGAGGAAAGTGGGAAAGAGGTACCTGGCCTGCTGTGCCAATGCCCTGAAGCAGTCCGCACCAGGGGCTCCCTTGTGCCTGCGTAGCCTTTCCCAGGGTGTGCTCAAATCCTGTGGCCACTAGGTGTCATAGGTCACAATGGAGGGCCCTGTGTCATCTGCCTGGCGGGCCGGATCTCTGCCATTGGCTCAAGTCTTGTCAGCAGGCCCATCACAAGCTCCGCCCACTCTTGCGGTGGGGGGACTGTCTCTATGGTGATGGCAAAGGAGCCTCAGCCCCGCCCACCTGGCCTTGACTTCACCTACCTGGCCCGCTGACCCTCACTCAGACCTGTGTGTTGCTCCAAATGAATGTCCGCCAGTGCCCGGGTGTCAGCATCTGGGATAAAGGATTGGGGACCTTGCCTGGGGCAGAAGGCAGCCTAGGTCAGCGGGTACCTGGAAGTCTACTGCCTTGTGACACTGCTGCCAGTGACAAATGGTGACTCCCACACTCACACATCCCCTGGTGGCAGAATGATAGTGATGGGTGGAGAAACATCGCTCCGGAGCACACGTTCCGTGGGGCACCAGCCAAAGCAAAGGCCAGGGCCGGTAGTGGACGTCGTGGAGCTGAATGGCGAGGCAGTGAAGGGCCCAAGGATCCCTCCTGTATGTGGCGAACAGGTCATCCGTGTCCCCCCGTCCATAAAGCATGGGAATGCTGGGGCCCAGGCTGCCAGGATTTCGGCCTTGCCTTCGGAGCCCGGCCACATACGCGGCCTTGCAGCGGAGGCGGGGACAGGTAGACAGCCAAAATTTGGAAAATGGCAGTGTTTCCTCGATTTCCCTGGCATCGGCCTTTTTGAGCGGCTTGCTTTTTTTCCTGGTAGGATAGGGCCCTGCCGGAGAAAGGCAGGATTACGTGTGCAGGAAAGGTGTGTGCTGAGAGGGTGACGACGTTGAGACCATGTTGGGATCTTTAGTCCCAGGAGAGGCCCCTGGAGGGTGTGGGTCAGTGTTCTCTACCCATCCCACTTGGCGGGGGGAGGTTTTCACCATACAAAGCAGCAGCGGAATTATTCGTCGCCGGAGGGGTTGCATCTGCCCACAAGCTCCACCTGGCCAGGGTCCGCCCCTACTGTATTGTCCGTGTCAGTCAACAGAAGCTAAGACCTTCCAGAGAGACTACCTGCTCTTCTCTACCCACGGGGAAGCACTACAGCCAGAAGCCTCCCCCGTTTCATCTCTAGGCTCTCTCTCAGGCCCCTCATACTTGTGATGTGTCTCAGGGGCAGAAGGAAGAGATTTCTCCGAATGAACACATACACAGAGGGGCCATAGATGCTGAGGAAGGGCGCCTTGCCTACTGATATCCTAGCGTAAGTGGAAAAGTGGAACCTGCCTGCTGGCCCAGTGTGTCGAACGTGTCCACATCAGGGGCTGCCTACTGTGAGGTGATTCCCTGGGTGCCCTGGATTTTGTGGCCCAAAAGAGAAGGGGCCGTCGTGTGTCCATGGGTAAAATGGAGGGCACTGCGGAAGTGGCCGCTTAGGCTGGACCTCTCCTATTGGCTGGGTGTTTGTGACCCGTCCCCGTCAGAAGTTCCGGCCAGCCTTGCGGTGGCTGTCTCCATGGTGATTGGGAAAGAAGCCTTAGGCCCCGCACTCAGCCTTCACCTGGCCTACCTGGCCTCTTTAGCCTCATCTAGACCGCTGTGTGGATGAAAGAATGAATGTCGGCCAATGACCACATGTCCTCGTTGCCTCTGAAGGATTAGGCTCCTTGCCTGGGCAGAAGACAGCCAAGGTCAGCCTGAGCCTAGACACCTGGTGACCTGTGACACTGCAGGCAGTGAGAGATGTTGATTTTCATGCTCATGTATCCGCAGGTGGCGGATTCAGAGTGGTCGGAGAAGAAGTGTAACTCGGGATGACACACACACGAGGGCACGGGCCAAAGGTCAGGGAAAATAGCTGAGGTCGTGGAGCTCTAGCGGAGCCAGTGTAGGGCCCAGGCCTCCCTCCTGTACGTGGCAAAGAGGTGATCCATATGCCGCCATGCGCAGACTCTGGACTGCTGGGGCCCTGGACGCCCGGATTGCGGCCTTGTCTTCGGAGAAGTGACACACATGCACTGTGCCAGCGGAGGCTGTGGCCCAGCAGAGGGCAAACTCTTGAAAATGGAGGCTTCAGTTGACTTTGCCTGTGCTCTCCTTTGGCTGAGTGCCATCGTGTGTTTCCTAGCAGGAGAAGGCATTCGTGGAGAGAGGCGGATTCCACGTGTGCAGGCAAAGTGTGTGCTGAGATGATGAGTGGCTGGAGACCAGGGTGGACTCTTCAGACCCAGGATAGACCTCTGGCAGGTATGTGTCAATGTTTTCTGCCCATGGCACTCAGCCGGGTATTTGCATAGAATGTTCTCCGCGGAATTAGTAGTCTCCGGAGAGGCTGCTGCATGTCAGCAAGCTTCACCTGGCCAGGTCCGCCCGTGATGTGGCTCCCCAATCAATGGCTACTCTCTAGACCTTCCAGATAGACTAGCAGATCTTCTCTGCCCATGGGCAACCAGTAGAGCCAGAGGCCTTCCCCCTTTGCTCTTTGGTCTCTAGGCCCTCTGTCAGGCACTCCAAGGTGTGAAGTGACAAGGGGGAGAAGGAAGAGATTTCAGAGAACGAACACATCCAGAGAGAGACAGAGAGAGGCAAGAGATGCTGAGTGGGGATGCCTTGCGTAGTGATATCCTGAGGAAAGTGGGAAAGAGGTACCTGGCCTGCTGTGCCAATGCCCTGAAGCAGTCCGCACCAGGGGCTCCCTTGTGCCTGCGTAGCCTTTCCCAGGGTGTGCTCAAATCCTGTGGCCACTAGGTGTCATAGGTCACAATGGAGGGCCCTGTGTCATCTGCCTGGCGGGCCGGATCTCTGCCATTGGCTCAAGTCTTGTCAGCAGGCCCATCACAAGCTCCGCCCACTCTTGCGGTGGGGGGACTGTCTCTATGGTGATGGCAAAGGAGCCTCAGCCCCACCCACGTGGCCTTGACTTCACCTACCTGGCCCGCTGACCCTCACTCAGACCTGTGTGTTGCTCCAAATGAATGTCCGCCATTGCCCGGGTGTCAGCATCTGGGATAAAGGATTGGGGACCTTGCCTGGGGCAGATGGCAGCCTAGGTCAGCGGGTACCTGGAAGTCCATAGAGAGATAGTATTGCTGCCAGGGACAAATGGTGACTCCCACACTCACACATCCCCTGGTGGCAGAATGATAGTGATGGGTGGAGAAACATCGCTCCGGAGCACACGTTCCGTGGGGCACCAGCCAAAGCAAAGGCCAGGGCCGGTAGTGGACGTCGTGGAGCTGAATGGCGAGCCAGTGAAGGGCCCAAGGATCCCTCCTGTATGTGGCGAACAGGTCATCCGTGTCCCCCCGTCCATAAACCATGGGACTGCTGGGGCCCAGGCTGCCAGGATTTCGGCCTTGCCTTCGGAGCCCGGCCACATACGCGGCCTTGCAGCGGAGGCGGGGACAGGTAGACAGCCAAAATTTGGAAAATGGCAGTGTTTCCTCAATTTCCCTGGCATCGGCCTTTTTGAGCGGCTTGCTTTTTTTCCTGGTAGGACAGGGCCCTGCCGGAGAAAGGCAGGATTACGTGTGCGGGAAAGGTGTGTGCTGAGAGGGTGACGACGTTGAGACCATGTTGGGATCTTTAGTCCCAGGAGAGGCCCCTGGAGGGTGTGGGTCAGTGTTCTCTACCCATCCCACTTGGCGGGGGGAGGTTTTCACCATACAAAGCAGCAGCGGAATTATTCGTCGCCGGAGGGGTTGCATCTGCCCACAAGCTCCACCTGGCCAGGGTCCGCCCCTACTGTATTGTCCATGTCAGTCAACAGAAGCTAAGACCTTCCAGAGAGACTACCTGCTCTTCTCTACCCACGGGGAAGCACTACAGCCAGAAGCCTCCCCCGTTTCATCTCTAGGCTCTCTCTCAGGCCCCTCATACTTGTGATGTGTCTCAGGGGCCGAAGGAAGAGATTTCTCCGAATGAACACATACACAGAGGGGCCATAGATGCAGAGGAAGGGCGCCTTGCCTACTGATATCCTAGCGTAAGTGGAAAAGTGGAACCTGCCTGCCGGCCCAGTGTGTGGAACGTGTCCACATCAGGGGCTGCCTACTGTGAGGTGATTCCCTGGGTGCCCTGGATTTTGTGGCCCAAAAGAGAAGGGGCCGTCGTGTGTCCATGGGTAAAATGGAGGGCACTGCGGAAGTGGCCGCTTATGCTGGACCTCTCCTATTGGCTCGGTGTTTGTGACCCGTCCCCGTCAGAAGTTCCGGCCAGCCTTGCGGTGGCTGTCTCCATGGTGATTGGGAAAGAAGCCTTAGGCCCCGCACTCAGCCTTCACCTGGCCTACCTGGCCTCTTTAGCCTCATCTAGACCGCTGTGTGGATGAAAGAATGAATGTCGGCCAATGAGCACATGTCCTCGTTGCCTTTGAAGGATTAGGCTCCTTGCCTGGGCAGAAGACAGCCAAGGTCAGCCTGAGCCTAGACACCTGGTGACCTGTGACACTGCAGGCAGTGAGAGATGTTGATTTTCATGCTCATGTATCCGCAGGTGGCGGATTCAGAGTGGTCGGAGAAGAAGTGTAACTCGGGATGACACACACACGAGGGCACGGGCCAAAGGTCAGGGAAAATAGCTGAGGTCGTGGAGCTCTAGCGGAGCCAGTGTAGGGCCCAGGCCTCCCTCCTGTACGTGGCAAAGAGGTGATCCATATGCCGCCATGCGCAGACTCTGGACTGCTGGGGCCCTGGACGCCCGGATTGCGGCCTTGTCTTCGGAGAAGTGACACACATGCACTGTGCCAGCGGAGGCTGTGGCCCAGCAGAGGGCAAACTCTTGAAAATGGAGGCTTCAGTTGACTTTGCCTGTGCTCTCCTTTGGCTGAGTGCCATCGTGTGTTTCCTAGCAGGAGAAGGCATTCGTGGAGAGAGGCGGATTCCACGTGTGCAGGCAAAGTGTGTGCTGAGATGATGAGTGGCTGGAGACCAGGGTGGACTCTTCAGACCCAGGATAGACCTCTGGCAGGTATGTGTCAATGTTTTCTGCCCATGGCACTCAGCCGGGTATTTGCATAGAATGTTCTCCACGGAATTAGTAGTCTCCGGAGAGGCTGCTGCATGTCAGCAAGCTTCACCTGGCCAGGTCCGCCCGTGATGTGGCTCCCCAATCAATGGCTACTCTCTAGACCTTCCAGATAGACTAGCAGATCTTCTCTGCCCATGGGCAACCAGTAGAGCCAGAGGCCTTCCCCCTTTGCTCTTTGGTCTCTAGGCCCTCTGTCAGGCACTCCTAGGTGTGAAGTGACAAGGGGGAGAAGGAAGAGATTTGAGAGAACGAACACGTCCAGAGAGAGACAGAGAGAGGCAAGAGATGCTGAGTGGGGATGCCTTGCGTAGTGATATCCTGAGGAAAGTGGGAAAGAGGTACCTGGCCTGCTGTGCCAATGCCCTGAAGCAGTCCGCACCAGGGGCTCCCTTGTGCCTGCGTAGCCTTTCCCAGGGTGTGCTCAAATCCTGTGGCCACTAGGTGTCATAGGTCACAATGGAGGGCCCTGTGTCATCTGCCTGGCGGGCCGGATCTCTGCCATTGGCTCAAGTCTTGTCAGCAGGCCCATCACAAGCTCCGCCCACTCTTGTGGTGGGGGGTCTGTCTCTATGGTGATGGCAAAGAAGCCTCAGCCCCGCCCACCTGGCCTTGACTTCACCTACCTGGCCCGCTGACCCTCACTCAGACCTGTGTGTTGCTCCAAATGAATGTCCGCCAGTGCCCGGGTGTCAGCATCTGGGATAAAGGATTGGGGACCTTGCCTGGGGCAGATGGCAACCTAGGTCAGCGGGTACCTGGAAGTCTACTGCCTTGTGACACTGCTGCCAGGGACAAATGATGACTCCCACACTCACACATCCCCTGGTGGCAGAATGATAGTGATGGGTGGAGAAACATCGCTCCGGAGCACACGTTCCGTGGGGCACCAGCCAAAGCAAAGGCCAGGGCCGGTAGTGGACGTCGTGGAGCTGAATGGCGAGCCAGTGAAGGGCCCAAGGATCCCTCCTGTATGTGGCGAACAGGTCATCCGTGTCCCCCCGTCCATAAACCATGGGACTGCTGGGGCCCAGGCTGCCAGGATTTCGGCCTTGCCTTCGGAGCCCGGCCACATACGCGGCCTTGCAGCGGAGGCGCGGACAGGTAGACAGCCAAAATTTGGAAAATGGCAGTGTTTCCTCAATTTCCCTGGCATCGGCCTTTTTGAGCGGCTTGCTTTTTTTCCTGGTAGGATAGGGCCCTGCCGGAGAAAGGCAGGATTACGTGTGCAGGAAAGGTGTGTGCTGAGAGGGTGACGACGTTGAGACCATGTTGGGATCTTTAGTCCCAGGAGAGGCCCCTGGAGGGTGTGGGTCAGTGTTCTCTACCCATCCCACTTGGCGGGGGGAGGTTTTCACCATACAAAGCAGCAGCGGAATTATTCGTCGCCGGAGGGGTTGCATCTGCCCACAAGCTCCACCTGGCCAGGGTCCGCCCCTACTGTATTGTCCATGTCAGTCAACAGAAGCTAAGACCTTCCAGAGAGACTACCTGCTCTTCTCTACCCACGGGGAAGCACTACAGCCAGAAGCCTCCCCCGTTTCATCTCTAGGCTCTCTCTCAGGCCCCTCATACTTGTGATGTGTCTCAGGGGCCGAAGGAAGAGATTTCTCCGAATGAACACATACACAGAGGGGCCATAGATGCAGAGGAAGGGCGCCTTGCCTACTGATATCCTAGCGTAAGTGGAAAAGTGGAACCTGCCTGCCGGCCCAGTGTGTGGAACGTGTCCACATCAGGGGCTGCCTACTGTGAGGTGATTCCCTGGGTGCCCTGGATTTTGTGGCCCAAAAGAGAAGGGGCCGTCGTGTGTCCATGGGTAAAATGGAGGGCACTGCGGAAGTGGCCGCTTATGCTGGACCTCTCCTATTGGCTCGGTGTTTGTGACCCGTCCCCGTCAGAAGTTCCGGCCAGCCTTGCGGTGGCTGTCTCCATGGTGATTGGGAAAGAAGCCTTAGGCCCCGCACTCAGCCTTCACCTGGCCTACCTGGCCTCTTTAGCCTCATCTAGACCGCTGTGTGGATGAAAGAATGAATGTCGGCCAATGAGCACATGTCCTCGTTGCCTTTGAAGGATTAGGCTCCTTGCCTGGGCAGAAGACAGCCAAGGTCAGCCTGAGCCTAGACACCTGGTGACCTGTGACACTGCAGGCAGTGAGAGATGTTGATTTTCATGCTCATGTATCCGCAGGTGGCGGATTCAGAGTGGTCGGAGAAGAAGTGTAACTCGGGATGACACACACACGAGGGCACGGGCCAAAGGTCAGGGAAAATAGCTGAGGTCGTGGAGCTCTAGCGGAGCCAGTGTAGGGCCCAGGCCTCCCTCCTGTACGTGGCAAAGAGGTGATCCATATGCCGCCATGCGCAGACTCTGGACTGCTGGGGCCCTGGACGCCCGGATTGCGGCCTTGTCTTCGGAGAAGTGACACACATGCACTGTGCCAGCGGAGGCTGTGGCCCAGCAGAGGGCAAACTCTTGAAAATGGAGGCTTCAGTTGACTTTGCCTGTGCTCTCCTTTGGCTGAGTGCCATCGTGTGTTTCCTAGCAGGAGAAGGCATTCGTGGAGAGAGGCGGATTCCACGTGTGCAGGCAAAGTGTGTGCTGAGATGATGAGTGGCTGGAGACCAGGGTGGACTCTTCAGACCCAGGATAGACCTCTGGCAGGTATGTGTCAATGTTTTCTGCCCATGGCACTCAGCCGGGTATTTGCATAGAATGTTCTCCACGGAATTAGTAGTCTCCGGAGAGGCTGCTGCATGTCAGCAAGCTTCACCTGGCCAGGTCCGCCCGTGATGTGGCTCCCCAATCAATGGCTACTCTCTAGACCTTCCAGATAGACTAGCAGATCTTCTCTGCCCATGGGCAACCAGTAGAGCCAGAGGCCTTCCCCCTTTGCTCTTTGGTCTCTAGGCCCTCTGTCAGGCACTCCAAGGTGTGAAGTGACAAGGGGGAGAAGGAAGAGATTTCAGAGAAGGAACACATCCAGAGAGAGACAGAGAGAGGCAAGAGATGCTGAGTGGGGATGCCTTGCGTAGTGATATCCTGAGGAAAGTGGGAAAGAGGTACCTGGCCTGCTGTGCCAATGCCCTGAAGCAGTCCGCACCAGGGGCTCCCTTGTGCCTGCGTAGCCTTTCCCAGGGTGTGCTCAAATCCTGTGGCCACTAGGTGTCATAGGTCACAATGGAGGGCCCTGTGTCATCTGCCTGGCGGGCCGGATCTCTGCCATTGGCTCAAGTCTTGTCAGCAGGCCCATCACAAGCTCCGCCCACTCTTGCGGTGGGGGGACTGTCTCTATGGTGATGGCAAAGGAGCCTCAGCCCCGCCCACCTGGCCTTGACCTCACCTACCTGGCCCGCTGACCCTCACTCAGACCTGTGTGTTGCTCCAAATGAATGTCCGCCATTGCCCGGGTGTCAGCATCTGGGATAAAGGATTGGGGACCTTGCCTGGGGCAGATGGCAGCCTAGGTCAGCGGGTACCTGGAAGTCTACTGCCTTGTGACACTGCTGCCAGGGACAAATGGTGACTCCCACACTCACACATCCCCTGGTGGCAGAATGATAGTGATGGGTGGAGAAACATCGCTCCGGAGCACACGTTCCGTGGGGCACCAGCCAAAGCAAAGGCCAGGGCCGGTAGTGGACGTCGTGGAGCTGAATGGCGAGCCAGTGAAGGGCCCAAGGATCCCTCCTGTATGTGGCGAACAGGTCATCCGTGTCCTCCCGTCCATAAACCATGGGACTGCTGGGGCCCAGGCTGCCAGGATTTCGGCCTTGCCTTCGGAGCCCGGCCACATACGCGGCCTTGCAGCGGAGGCGGGGACAGGTAGACAGCCAAAATTTGGAAAATGGCAGTGTTTCCTCGATTTCCCTGGCATCGGCCTTTTTGAGCGGCTTGCTTTTTTTCCTGGTAGGATAGGGCCCTGCCGGAGAAAGGCAGGATTACGTGTGCAGGAAAGGTGTGTGCTGAGAGGGTGACGACGTTGAGACCATGTTGGGATCTTTAGTCCCAGGAGAGGCCCCTGGAGGGTGTGGGTCAGTGTTCTCTACCCATCCCACTTGGCGGGGGGAGGTTTTCACCATACAAAGCAGCAGCGGAATTATTCGTCGCCGGAGGGGTTGCATCTGCCCACAAGCTCCACCTGGCCAGGGTCCGCCCCTACTGTATTGTCCGTGTCAGTCAACAGAAGCTAAGACCTTCCAGAGAGACTACCTGCTCTTCTCTACCCACGGGGAAGCACTACAGCCAGAAGCCTCCCCCGTTTCATCTCTAGGCTCTCTCTCAGGCCCCTCATACTTGTGATGTGTCTCAGGGGCCGAAGGAAGAGATTTCTCCGAATGAACACATACACAGAGGGGCCATAGATGCAGAGGAAGGGCGCCTTGCCTACTGATATCCTAGCGTAAGTGGAAAAGTGGAACCTGCCTGCCGGCCCAGTGTGTGGAACGTGTCCACATCAGGGGCTGCCTACTGTTAGGTGATTCCCTGGGTGCCCTGGATTTTGTGGCCCAAAAGAGAAGGGGCCGTCGTGTGTCCATGGGTAAAATGGAGGGCACTGCGGAAGTGGCCGCTTATGCTGGACCTCTCCTATTGGCTCGGTGTTTGTGACCCGTCCCCGTCAGAAGTTCCGGCCAGCCTTGCGGTGGCTGTCTCCATGGTGATTGGGAAAGAAGCCTTAGGCCCCGCACTCAGCCTTCACCTGGCCTACCTGGCCTCTTTAGCCTCATCTAGACCGCTGTGTGGATGAAAGAATGAATGTCGGCCAATGAGCACATGTCCTCGTTGCCTTTGAAGGATTAGGCTCCTTGCCTGGGCAGAAGACAGCCAAGGTCAGCCTGAGCCTAGACACCTGGTGACCTGTGACACTGCAGGCAGTGAGAGATGTTGATTTTCATGCTCATGTATCCGCAGGTGGCGGATTCAGAGTGGTCGGAGAAGAAGTGTAACTCGGGATGACACACACACGAGGGCACGGGCCAAAGGTCAGGGAAAATAGCTGAGGTCGTGGAGCTCTAGCGGAGCCAGTGTAGGGCCCAGGCCTCCCTCCTGTACGTGGCAAAGAGGTGATCCATATGCCGCCATGCGCAGACTCTGGACTGCTGGGGCCCTGGACGCCCGGATTGCGGCCTTGTCTTCGGAGAAGTGACACACATGCACTGTGCCAGCGGAGGCTGTGGCCCAGCAGAGGGCAAACTCTTGAAAATGGAGGCTTCAGTTGACTTTGCCTGTGCTCTCCTTTGGCTGAGTGCCATCGTGTGTTTCCTAGCAGGAGAAGGCATTCGTGGAGAGAGGCGGATTCCACGTGTGCAGGCAAAGTGTGTGCTGAGATGATGAGTGGCTGGAGACCAGGGTGGACTCTTCAGACCCAGGATAGACCTCTGGCAGGTATGTGTCAATGTTTTCTGCCCATGGCACTCAGCCGGGTATTTGCATAGAATGTTCTCCGCGGAATTAGTAGTCTCCGGAGAGGCTGCTGCATGTCAGCAAGCTTCACCTGGCCAGGTCCGCCCGTGATGTGGCTCCCCAATCAATGGCTACTCTCTAGACCTTCCAGATAGACTAGCAGATCTTCTCTGCCCATGGGCAACCAGTAGAGCCAGAGGCCTTCCCCCTTTGCTCTTTGTTCTCTAGGCCCTCTGTCAGGCACTCCAAGGTGTGAAGTGACAAGGGGGAGAAGGAAGAGATTTCAGAGAAGGAACACATCCAGAGAGAGACAGAGAGAGGCAAGAGATGCTGAGTGGGGATGCCTTGCGTAGTGATATCCTGAGGAAAGTGGGAAAGAGGTACCTGGCCTGCTGTGCCAATGCCCTGAAGCAGTCCGCACCAGGGGCTCCCTTGTGCCTGCGTAGCCTTTCCCAGGGTGTGCTCAAATCCTGTGGCCACTAGGTGTCATAGGTCACAATGGAGGGCCCTGTGTCATCTGCCTGGCGGGCCGGATCTCTGCCATTGGCTCAAGTCTTGTCAGCAGGCCCATCACAAGCTCCGCCCACTCTTGCGGTGGGGGGACTGTCTCTATGGTGATGGCAAAGGAGCCTCAGCCCCGCCCACCTGGCCTTGACCTCACCTACCTGGCCCGCTGACCCTCACTCAGACCTGTGTGTTGCTCCAAATGAATGTCCGCCATTGCCCGGGTGTCAGCATCTGGGATAAAGGATTGGGGACCTTGCCTGGGGCAGATGGCAGCCTAGGTCAGCGGGTACCTGGAAGTCTACTGCCTTGTGACACTGCTGCCAGGGACAAATGGTGACTCCCACACTCACACATCCCCTGGTGGCAGAATGATAGTGATGGGTGGAGAAACATCGCTCCGGAGCACACGTTCCGTGGGGCACCAGCCAAAGCAAAGGCCAGGGCCGGTAGTGGACGTCGTGGAGCTGAATGGCGAGCCAGTGAAGGGCCCAAGGATCCCTCCTGTATGTGGCGAACAGGTCATCCGTGTCCTCCCGTCCATAAACCATGGGACTGCTGGGGCCCAGGCTGCCAGGATTTCGGCCTTGCCTTCGGAGCCCGGCCACATACGCGGCCTTGCAGCGGAGGCGGGGACAGGTAGACAGCCAAAATTTGGAAAATGGCAGTGTTTCCTCGATTTCCCTGGCATCGGCCTTTTTGAGCGGCTTGCTTTTTTTCCTGGTAGGATAGGGCCCTGCCGGAGAAAGGCAGGATTACGTGTGCAGGAAAGGTGTGTGCTGAGAGGGTGACGACGTTGAGACCATGTTGGGATCTTTAGTCCCAGGAGAGGCCCCTGGAGGGTGTGGGTCAGTGTTCTCTACCCATCCCACTTGGCGGGGGGAGGTTTTCACCATACAAAGCAGCAGCGGAATTATTCGTCGCCGGAGGGGTTGCATCTGCCCACAAGCTCCACCTGGCCAGGGTCCGCCCCTACTGTATTGTCCGTGTCAGTCAACAGAAGCTAAGACCTTCCAGAGAGACTACCTGCTCTTCTCTACCCACGGGGAAGCACTACAGCCAGAAGCCTCCCCCGTTTCATCTCTAGGCTCTCTCTCAGGCCCCTCATACTTGTGATGTGTCTCAGGGGCCGAAGGAAGAGATTTCTCCGAATGAACACATACACAGAGGGGCCATAGATGCAGAGGAAGGGCGCCTTGCCTACTGATATCCTAGCGTAAGTGGAAAAGTGGAACCTGCCTGCCGGCCCAGTGTGTGGAACGTGTCCACATCAGGGGCTGCCTACTGTTAGGTGATTCCCTGGGTGCCCTGGATTTTGTGGCCCAAAAGAGAAGGGGCCGTCGTGTGTCCATGGGTAAAATGGAGGGCACTGCGGAAGTGGCCGCTTATGCTGGACCTCTCCTATTGGCTCGGTGTTTGTGACCCGTCCCCGTCAGAAGTTCCGGCCAGCCTTGCGGTGGCTGTCTCCATGGTGATTGGGAAAGAAGCCTTAGGCCCCGCACTCAGCCTTCACCTGGCCTACCTGGCCTCTTTAGCCTCATCTAGACCGCTGTGTGGATGAAAGAATGAATGTCGGCCAATGAGCACATGTCCTCGTTGCCTTTGAAGGATTAGGCTCCTTGCCTGGGCAGAAGACAGCCAAGGTCAGCCTGAGCCTAGACACCTGGTGACCTGTGACACTGCAGGCAGTGAGAGATGTTGATTTTCATGCTCATGTATCCGCAGGTGGCGGATTCAGAGTGGTCGGAGAAGAAGTGTAACTCGGGATGACACACACACGAGGGCACGGGCCAAAGGTCAGGGAAAATAGCTGAGGTCGTGGAGCTCTAGCGGAGCCAGTGTAGGGCCCAGGCCTCCCTCCTGTACGTGGCAAAGAGGTGATCCATATGCCGCCATGCGCAGACTCTGGACTGCTGGGGCCCTGGACGCCCGGATTGCGGCCTTGTCTTCGGAGAAGTGACACACATGCACTGTGCCAGCGGAGGCTGTGGCCCAGCAGAGGGCAAACTCTTGAAAATGGAGGCTTCAGTTGACTTTGCCTGTGCTCTCCTTTGGCTGAGTGCCATCGTGTGTTTCCTAGCAGGAGAAGGCATTCGTGGAGAGAGGCGGATTCCACGTGTGCAGGCAAAGTGTGTGCTGAGATGATGAGTGGCTGGAGACCAGGGTGGACTCTTCAGACCCAGGATAGACCTCTGGCAGGTATGTGTCAATGTTTTCTGCCCATGGCACTCAGCCGGGTATTTGCATAGAATGTTCTCCGCGGAATTAGTAGTCTCCGGAGAGGCTGCTGCATGTCAGCAAGCTTCACCTGGCCAGGTCCGCCCGTGATGTGGCTCCCCAATCAATGGCTACTCTCTAGACCTTCCAGATAGACTAGCAGATCTTCTCTGCCCATGGGCAACCAGTAGAGCCAGAGGCCTTCCCCCTTTGCTCTTTGGTCTCTAGGCCCTCTGTCAGGCACTCCAAGGTGTGAAGTGACAAGGGGGAGAAGGAAGAGATTTCAGAGAACGAACACATCCAGAGAGAGACAGAGAGAGGCAAGAGATGCTGAGTGGGGATGCCTTGCGTAGTGATATCCTGAGGAAAGTGGGAAAGAGGTACCTGGCCTGCTGTGCCAATGCCCTGAAGCAGTCCGCACCAGGGGCTCCCTTGTGCCTGCGTAGCCTTTCCCAGGGTGTGCTCAAATCCTGTGGCCACTACGTGTCATAGGTCACAATGGAGGGCCCTGTGTCATCTGCCTGGCGGGCCGGATCTCTGCCATTGGCTCAAGTCTTGTCAGCAGGCCCATCACAAGCTCCGCCCACTCTTGCGGTGGGGGGACTGTCTCTATGGTGATGGCAAAGGAGCCTCAGCCCCACCCACGTGGCCTTGACTTCACCTACCTGGCCCGCTGACCCTCACTCAGACCTGTGTGTTGCTCCAAATGAATGTCCGCCATTGCCCGGGTGTCAGCATCTGGGATAAAGGATTGGGGACCTTGCCTGGGGCAGATGGCAGCCTAGGTCAGCGGGTACCTGGAAGTCTACTGCCTTGTGACACTGCTGCCAGTGACAAATGGTGACTCCCACACTCACACATCCCCTGGTGGCAGAATGATAGTGATGGGTGGAGAAACATCGCTCCGGAGCACACGTTCCGTGGGGCACCAGCCAAAGCAAAGGCCAGGGCCGGTAGTGGACGTCGTGGAGCTGAATGGCGAGCCAGTGAAGGGCCCAAGGATCCCTCCTGTATGTGGCGAACAGGTCATCCGTGTCCCCCCGTCCATAAACCATGGGACTGCTGGGGCCCAGGCTGCCAGGATTTCGGCCTTGCCTTCGGAGCCCGGCCACATACGCGGCCTTGCAGCGGAGGCGGGGACAGGTAGACAGCCAAAATTTGGAAAATGGCAGTGTTTCCTCGATTTCCCTGGCATCGGCCTTTTTGAGCGGCTTGCTTTTTTTCCTGGTAGGATAGGGCCCTGCCGGAGAAAGGCAGGATTACGTGTGCAGGAAAGGTGTGTGCTGAGAGGGTGACGACGTTGAGACCATGTTGGGATCTTTAGTCTCAGGAGAGGCCCCTGGAGGGTGTGGGTCAGTGTTCTCTACCCATCCCACTTGGCGGGGGGAGGTTTTCACCATACAAAGCAGCAGCGGAATTATTCGTCGCCGGAGGGGTTGCATCTGCCCACAAGCTCCACCTGGCCAGGGTCCGCCCCTACTGTATTGTCCGTGTCAGTCAACAGAAGCTAAGACCTTCCAGAGAGACTACCTGCTCTTCTCTACCCACGGGGAAGCACTACAGCCAGAAGCCTCCCCCGTTTCATCTCTAGGCTCTCTCTCAGGCCCCTCATACTTGTGATGTGTCTCAGGGGCCGAAGGAAGAGATTTCTCCGAATGAACACATACACAGAGGGGCCATAGATGCAGAGGAAGGGCGCCTTGCCTACTGATATCCTAGCGTAAGTGGAAAAGTGGAACCTGCCTGCCGGCCCAGTGTGTGGAACGTGTCCACATCAGGGGCTGCCTACTGTGAGGTGATTCCCTGGGTGCCCTGGATTTTGTGGCCCAAAAGAGAAGGGGCCGTCGTGTGTCCATGGGTAAAATGGAGGGCACTGCGGAAGTGGCCGCTTAGGCTGGACCTCTCCTATTGGCTGGGTGTTTGTGACTCGTCCCCGTCAGAAGTTCCGGCCAGCCTTGCGGTGGCTGTCTCCATGGTGATTGGGAAAGAAGCCTTAGGCCCCGCACTCAGCCTTCACCTGGCCTACCTGGCCTCTTTAGCCTCATCTAGACCGCTGTGTGGATGAAAGAATGAATGTCGGCCAATGACCACATGTCCTCGTTGCCTTTGAAGGATTAGGCTCCTTGCCTGGGCAGAAGACAGCCAAGGTCAGCCTGAGCCTAGACACCTGGTGACCTGTGACACTGCAGGCAGTGAGAGATGTTGATTTTCATGCTCATGTATCCGCAGGTGGCGGATTCAGAGTGGTCGGAGAAGAAGTGTAACTCGGGATGACACACACACGAGGGCACGGGCCAAAGGTCAGGGAAAATAGCTGAGGTCGTGGAGCTCTAGCGGAGCCAGTGTAGGGCCCAGGCCTCCCTCCTGTACGTGGCAAAGAGGTGATCCATATGCCGCCATGCGCAGACTCTGGACTGCTGGGGCCCTGGACGCCCAGATTGCGGCCTTGTCTTCGGAGAAGTGACACACATGCACTGTGCCAGCGGAGGCTGTGGCCCAGCAGAGGGCAAACTCTTGAAAATGGAGGCTTCAGTTGACTTTGCCTGTGCTCTCCTTTGGCTGAGTGCCATCGTGTGTTTCCTAGCAGGAGAAGGCATTCGTGGAGAGAGGCGGATTCCACGTGTGCATGCAAAGTGTGTGCTGAGATGATGAGTGGCTGGAGACCAGGGTGGACTCTTCAGACCCAGGATAGACCTCTGGCAGGTATGTGTCAATGTTTTCTGCCCATGGCACTCAGCCGGGTATTTGCATAGAATGTTCTCCACGGAATTAGTAGTCTCCGGAGAGGCTGCTGCATGTCAGCAAGCTTCACCTGGCCAGGTCCGCCCGTGATGTGGCTCCCCAATCAATGGCTACTCTCTAGACCTTCCAGATAGACTAGCAGATCTTCTCTGCCCATGGGCAACCAGTAGAGCCAGAGGCCTTCCCCCTTTGCTCTTTGGTCTCTAGGCCCTCTGTCAGGCACTCCAAGGTGTGAAGTGACAAGGGGGAGAAGGAAGAGATTTCAGAGAAGGAACACATCCAGAGAGAGACAGAGAGAGGCAAGAGATGCTGAGTGGGGATGCCTTGCGTAGTGATATCCTGAGGAAAGTGGGAAAGAGGTACCTGGCCTGCTGTGCCAATGCCCTGAAGCAGTCTGCACCAGGGGCTCCCTTGTGCCTGCGTAGCCTTTCCCAGGGTGTGCTCAAATCCTGTGGCCACTAGGTGTCATAGGTCACAATGGAGGGCCCTGTGTCATCTGCCTGGCGGGCCGGATCTCTGCCATTGGCTCAAGTCTTGTCAGCAGGCCCATCACAAGCTCCGCCCACTCTTGCGGTGGGGGGACTGTCTCTATGGTGATGGCAAAGGAGCCTCAGCCCCACCCACCTGGCCTTGACCTCACCTACCTGGCCCGCTGACCCTCACTCAGACCTGTGTGTTGCTCCAAATGAATGTCCGCCATTGCCCGGGTGTCAGCATCTGGGATAAAGGATTGGGGACCTTGCCTGGGGCAGATTGCAGCCTAGGTCAGCGGGTACCTGGAAGTCTACTGCCTTGTGACACTGCTGCCAGGGACAAATGGTGACTCCCACACTCACACATCCCCTGGTGGCAGAATGATAGTGATGGGTGGAGAAACATCACTCCGGAGCACACGTTCCGTGGGGCACCAGCCAAAGCAAAGGCCAGGGCCGGTAGTGGACGTCGTGGAGCTGAATGGCGAGCCAGTGAAGGGCCCAAGGATCCCTCCTGTATGTGGCGAACAGGTCATCCGTGTCCCCCCGTCCATAAACCATGGGACTGCTGGGGCCCAGGCTGCCAGGATTTCGGCCTTGCCTTCGGAGCCCGGCCACATACGCGGCCTTGCAGCGGAGGCGGGGACATGTAGACAGCCAAAATTTGGAAAATGGCAGTGTTTCCTCGATTTCCCTGGCATCGGCCTTTTTGAGCGGCTTGCTTTTTTTCCTGGTAGGATAGGGCCCTGCCGGAGAAAGGCAGGATTACGTGTGCAGGAAAGGTGTGTGCTGAGAGGGTGACGACGTTGAGACCATGTTGGGATCTTTAGTCCCAGGAGAGGCCCCTGGAGGGTGTGGGTCAGTGTTCTCTACCCATCCCACTTGGCGGGGGGAGGTTTTCACCATACAAAGCAGCAGCGGAATTATTCGTCGCCGGAGGGGTTGCATCTGCCCACAAGCTCCACCTGGCCAGGGTCCGCCCCTACTGTATTGTCCGTGTCAGTCAACAGAAGCTAAGACCTTCCAGAGAGACTACCTGCTCTTCTCTACCCACGGGGAAGCACTACAGCCAGAAGCCTCCCCCGTTTCATCTCTAGGCTCTCTCTCAGGCCCCTCATACTTGTGATGTGTCTCAGGGGCAGAAGGAAGAGATTTCTCCGAATGAACACATACACAGAGGGGCCATAGATGCAGAGGAAGGGCGCCTTGCCTACTGATATCCTAGCGTAAGTGGAAAAGTGGAACCTGCCTGCCGGCCCAGTGTGTGGAACGTGTCCACATGAGGGGCTGCCTACTGTGAGGTGATTCCCTGGGTGCCCTGGATTTTGTGGCCCAAAAGAGAAGGGGCCGTCGTGTGTCCATGGGTAAAATGGAGGGCACTGCGGAAGTGGCCGCTTAGGCTGGACCTCTCCTATTGGCTGGGTGTTTGTGACCCGTCCCCGTCAGAAGTTCCGGCCAGCCTTGCGGTGGCTGTCTCCATGGTGATTGGGAAAGAAGCCTTAGGCCCCGCACTCAGCCTTCACCTGGCCTACCTGGCCTCTTTAGCCTCATCTAGACCGCTGTGTGGATGAAAGAATGAATGTCGGCCAATGAGCACATGTCCTCGTTGCCTTTGAAGGATTAGGCTCCTTGCCTGGGCAGAAGACAGCCAAGGTCAGCCTGAGCCTAGACACCTGGTGACCTGTGACACTGCAGGCAGTGAGAGATGTTGATTTTCATGCTCATGTATCCGCAGGTGGCGGATTCAGAGTGGTCGGAGAAGAAGTGTAACTCGGGATGACACACACACGAGGGCACGGGCCAAAGGTCAGGGAAAATAGCTGAGGTCGTGGAGCTCTAGCGGAGCCAGTGTAGGGCCCAGGCCTCCCTCCTGTACGTGGCAAAGAGGTGATCCATATGCCGCCATGCGCAGACTCTGGACTGCTGGGGCCCTGGACGCCCGGATTGCGGCCTTGTCTTCGGAGAAGTGACACACATGCACTGTGCCAGCGGAGGCTGTGGCCCAGCAGAGGGCAAACTCTTGAAAATGGAGGCTTCAGTTGACTTTGCCTGTGCTCTCCTTTGGCTGAGTGCCATCGTGTGTTTCCTAGCAGGAGAAGGCATTCGTGGAGAGAGGCGGATTCCACGTGTGCAGGCAAAGTGTGTGCTGAGATGATGAGTGGCTGGAGACCAGGGTGGACTCTTCAGACCCAGGATAGACCTCTGGCAGGTATGTGTCAATGTTTTCTGCCCATGGCACTCAGCCGGGTATTTGCATAGAATGTTCTCCGCGGAATTAGTAGTCTCCGGAGAGGCTGCTGCATGTCAGCAAGCTTCACCTGGCCAGGTCCGCCCGTGATGTGGCTCCCCAATCAATGGCTACTCTCTAGACCTTCCAGATAGACTAGCAGATCTTCTCTGCCCATGGGCAACCAGTAGAGCCAGAGGCCTTCCCCCTTTGCTTTTTGGTCTCTAGGCCCTCTGTCAGGCACTCCAAGGTGTGAAGTGACAAGGGGGAGAAGGAAGAGATTTGAGAGAACGAACACATCCAGAGAGAGACAGAGAGAGGCAAGAGATGCTGAGTGGGGATGCCTTGCGTAGTGATATCCTGAGGAAAGTGGGAAAGAGGTACCTGGCCTGCTGTGCCAATGCCCTGAAGCAGTCCGCACCAGGGGCTCCCTTGTGCCTGCGTAGCCTTTCCCGGGTGTGCTCAAATCCTGTGGCCACTAGGTGTCATAGGTCACAATGGAGGGCCCTGTGTCATCTGCCTGGCGGGCCGGATCTCTGCCATTGGCTCAAGTCTTGTCAGCAGGCCCATCACAAGCTCCGCCCACTCTTGCGGTGGGGGGACTGTCTCTATGGTGATGGCAAAGGAGCCTCAGCCCCGCCCACCTGGCCTTGACCTCACCTACCTGGCCCGCTGACCCTCACTCAGACCTGTGTGTTGCTCCAAATGAATGTCCGCCATTGCCCGGGTGTCAGCATCTGGGATAAAGGATTGGGGACCTTGCCTGGGGCAGATTGCAGCCTAGGTCAGCGGGTACCTGGAAGTCTACTGCCTTGTGACACTGCTGCCAGGGACAAATGGTGACTCCCACACTCACACATCCCCTGGTGGCAGAATGATAGTGATGGGTGGAGAAACATCGCTCCGGAGCACACGTTCCGTGGGGCACCAGCCAAAGCAAAGGCCAGGGCCGGTAGTGGACGTCGTGGAGCTGAATGGCGAGCCAGTGAAGGGCCCAAGGATCCCTCCTGTATGTGGCGAACAGGTCATCCGTGTCCCCCCGTCCATAAAGCATGGGACTGCTGGGGCCCAGGCTGCCAGGATTTCGGCCTTGCCTTCGGAGCCCGGCCACATACGCGGCCTTGCAGCGGAGGCGGGGACATGTAGACAGCCAAAATTTGGAAAATGGCAGTGTTTCCTCGATTTCCCTGGCATCGGCCTTTTTGAGCGGCTTGCTTTTTTTCCTGGTAGGATAGGGCCCTGCCGGAGAAAGGCAGGATTACGTGTGCAGGAAAGGTGTGTGCTGAGAGGGTGACGACGTTGAGACCATGTTGGGATCTTTAGTCCCAGGAGAGGCCCCTGGAGGGTGTGGGTCAGTGTTCTCTACCCATCCCACTTGGCGGGGGGAGGTTTTCACCATACAAAGCAGCAGCGGAATTATTCGTCGCCGGAGGGGTTGCATCTGCCCACAAGCTCCACCTGGCCAGGGTCCGCCCCTACTGTATTGTCCGTGTCAGTCAACAGAAGCTAAGACCTTCCAGAGAGACTACCTGCTCTTCTCTACCCACGGGGAAGCACTACAGCCAGAAGCCTCCCCCGTTTCATCTCTAGGCTCTCTCTCAGGCCCCTCATACTTGTGATGTGTCTCAGGGGCAGAAGGAAGAGATTTCTCCGAATGAACACATACACAGAGGGGCCATAGATGCAGAGGAAGGGCGCCTTGCCTACTGATATCCTAGCGTAAGTGGAAAAGTGGAACCTGCCTGCCGGCCCAGTGTGTGGAACGTGTCCACATGAGGGGCTGCCTACTGTGAGGTGATTCCCTGGGTGCCCTGGATTTTGTGGCCCAAAAGAGAAGGGGCCGTCGTGTGTCCATGGGTAAAATGGAGGGCACTGTGGAAGTGGCCGCTTAGGCTGGACCTCTCCTATTGGCTGGGTGTTTGTGACCCGTCCCCGTCAGAAGTTCCGGCCAGCCTTGCGGTGGCTGTCTCCATGGTGATTGGGAAAGAAGCCTTAGGCCCCGCACTCAGCCTTCACCTGGCCTACCTGGCCTCTTTAGCCTCATCTAGACCGCTGTGTGGATGAAAGAATGAATGTCGGCCAATGAGCACATGTCCTCGTTGCCTTTGAAGGATTAGGCTCCTTGCCTGGGCAGAAGACAGCCAAGGTCAGCCTGAGCCTAGACACCTGGTGACCTGTGACACTGCAGGCAGTGAGAGATGTTGATTTTCATGCTCATGTATCCGCAGGTGGCGGATTCAGAGTGGTCGGAGAAGAAGTGTAACTCGGGATGACACACACACGAGGGCACGGGCCAAAGGTCAGGGAAAATAGCTGAGGTCGTGGAGCTCTAGCGGAGCCAGTGTAGGGCCCAGGCCTCCCTCCTGTACGTGGCAAAGAGGTGATCCATATGCCGCCATGCGCAGACTCTGGACTGCTGGGGCCCTGGACGCCCGGATTGCGGCCTTGTCTTCGGAGAAGTGACACACATGCACTGTGCCAGCGGAGGCTGTGGCCCAGCAGAGGGCAAACTCTTGAAAATGGAGGCTTCAGTTGACTTTGCCTGTGCTCTCCTTTGGCTGAGTGCCATCGTGTGTTTCCTAGCAGGAGAAGGCATTCGTGGAGAGAGGCGGATTCCACGTGTGCAGGCAAAGTGTGTGCTGAGATGATGAGTGGCTGGAGACCAGGGTGGACTCTTCAGACCCAGGATAGACCTCTGGCAGGTATGTGTCAATGTTTTCTGCCCATGGCACTCAGCCGGGTATTTGCATAGAATGTTCTCCGCGGAATTAGTAGTCTCCGGAGAGGCTGCTGCATGTCAGCAAGCTTCACCTGGCCAGGTCCGCCCGTGATGTGGCTCCCCAATCAATGGCTACTCTCTAGACCTTCCAGATAGACTAGCAGATCTTCTCTGCCCATGGGCAACCAGTAGAGCCAGAGGCCTTCCCCCTTTGCTCTTTGGTCTCTAGGCCCTCTGTCAGGCACTCCAAGGTGTGAAGTGACAAGGGAGAGAAGGAAGAGATTTCAGAGAACGAACACATCCAGAGAGAGACAGAGAGAGGCAAGAGATGCTGAGTGGGGATGCCTTGCGTAGTGATATCCTGAGGAAAGTGGGAAAGAGGTACCTGGCCTGCTGTGCCAATGCCCTGAAGCAGTCCGCACCAGGGGCTCCCTTGTGCCTGCGTAGCCTTTCCCAGGGTGTGCTCAAATCCTGTGGCCACTAGGTGTCATAGGTCACAATGGAGGGCCCTGTGTCATCTGCCTGGCGGGCCGGATCTCTGCCATTGGCTCAAGTCTTGTCAGCAGGCCCATCACAAGCTCCGCCCACTCTTGCGGTGGGGGGACTGTCTCTATGGTGATGGCAAAGGAGCCTCAGCCCCACCCACCTGGCCTTGACTTCACCTACCTGTCCCGCTGACCCTCACTGAGACCTCTGTGTTGCTCCAAATGAATGTCCGCCAGTGCCCGGGTGTCAGCATCTGGGATAAAGGATTGGGGACCTTGCCTGGGGCAGAAGGCAGCCTAGGTCAGCGGGTACCTGGAAGTCTACTGCCTTGTGACACTGCTGCCAGTGACAAATGGTGACTCCCACACTCACACATCCCCTGGTGGCAGAATGATAGTGATGGGTGGAGAAACATCGCTCCGGAGCACACGTTCCGTGGGGCACCAGCCAAAGCAAAGGCCAGGGCCGGTAGTGGACGTCGTGGAGCTGAATGGCGAGCCAGTGAAGGGCCTAAGCATCCCTCCTGTATGTGGCGAACAGGTCATCCGTGTCCCCCCGTCCATAAACCATGGGACTGCTGGGGCCCAGGCTGCCAGGATTTTGGCCTTGCCTTCGGAGCCCGGCCACATACGCGGCCTTGCAGCGGAGGCGGGGACATGTAGACAGCCAAAATTTGGAAAATGGCAGTGTTTCCTCGATTTCCCTGGCATCGGCCTTTTTGAGCGGCTTGCTTTTTTTCCTGGTAGGATAGGGCCCTGCCGGAGAAAGGCAGGATTACGTGTGCGGGAAAGGTGTGTGCTGAGAGGGTGACGACGTTGAGACCATGTTGGGATCTTTAGTCCCAGGAGAGGCCCCTGGAGGGTGTGGGTCAGTGTTCTCTACCCATCCCACTTGGCGGGGGGAGGTTTTCACCATACAAAGCAGCAGCGGAATTATTCGTCGCCGGAGGGGTTGCATCTGCCCACAAGCTCCACCTGGCCAGGGTCCGCCCCTACTGTATTGTCCGTGTCAGTCAACAGAAGCTAAGACCTTCCAGAGAGACTACCTGCTCTTCTCTACCCACGGGGAAGCACTACAGCCAGAAGCCTCCCCCGTTTCATCTCTAGGCTCTCTCTCAGGCCCCTCATACTTGTGATGTGTCTCAGGGGTAGAAGGAAGAGATTTCTCCGAATGAACACATACACAGAGGGGCCATAGATGCTGAGGAAGGGCGCCTTGCCTACTGATATCCTAGCGTAAGTGGAAAAGTGGAATCTGTCTGCTGGCCCAGTGTGTCGAACGTGTCCACATCAGGGGCTGCCTACTGTGAGGTGATTCCCTGGGTGCCCTCGGTTTTGTGGCCCTAAAGAGAAGGGGCCGTCGTGTGTCCATGGGTAAAATGGAGGGCACTGCGGAAGTGGCCGCTTAGGCTGGACCTCTCCTATTGGCTCGGTGTTTGTGACCCGTCCCCGTCAGAAGTTCCGGCCAGCCTTGCGGTGGCTGTCTCCATGGTGATTGGGAAAGAAGCCTTAGGCCCCGCACTCAGCCTTCACCTGGCCTACCTGGCCTCTTTAGCCTCATCTAGACCGCTGTGTGGATGAAAGAATGAATGTCGGCCAATGACCACATGTCCTCGTTGCCTTTGAAGGATTAGGCTCCTTGCCTGGGCAGAAGACAGCCAAGGTCAGCCTGAGCCTAGACACCTGGTGACCTGTGACACTGCAGGCAGTGAGAGATGTTGATTTTCATGCTCATGTATCCGCAGGTGGCGGATTCAGAGTGGTCGGAGAAGAAGTGTAACTCGGGATGACACACACACGAGGGCACGGGCCAAAGGTCAGGGAAAATAGCTGAGGTCGTGGAGCTCTAGCGGAGCCAGTGTAGGGCCCAGGCCTCCCTCCTGTACGTGGCAAAGAGGTGATCCATATGCCGCCATGCGCAGACTCTGGACTGCTGGGGCCCTGGACGCCCGGATTGCGGCCTTGTCTTCGGAGAAGTGACACACATGCACTGTGCCAGCGGAGGCTGTGGCCCAGCAGAGGGCAAACTCTTGAAAATGGAGGCTTCAGTTGACTTTGCCTGTGCTCTCCTTTGGCTGAGTGCCGTCGTGTGTTTCCTAGCAGGAGAAGGCATTCGTGGAGAGAGGCGGATTCCACGTGTGCAGGCAAAGTGTGTGCTGAGATGATGAGTGGCTGAAGACCAGGGTGGACTCTTCAGACCCAGGATAGACCTCTGGCAGGTATGTGTCAATGTTTTCTGCCCATGGCACTCAGCCGGGTATTTGCATAGAATGTTCTCCACGGAATTAGTAGTCTCCGGAGAGGCTGCTGCATGTCAGCAAGCTTCACCTGGCCAGGTCCGCCCGTGATGTGGCTCCCCAATCAATGGCTACTCTCTAGACCTTCCAGATAGACTAGCAGATCTTCTCTGCCCATGGGCAACCAGTAGAGCCAGAGGCCTTCCCCCTTTGCTCTTTGGTCTCTAGGCCCTCTGTCAGGCACTCCAAGGTGTGAAGTGACAAGGGGGAGAAGGAAGAGATTTGAGAGAACGAACACATCCAGAGAGAGACAGAGAGAGGCAAGAGATGCTGAGTGGGGATGCCTTGCGTAGTGATATCCTGAGGAAAGTGGGAAAGAGGTACCTGGCCTGCTGTGCCAATGCCCTGAAGCAGTCCGCACCAGGGGCTCCCTTGTGCCTGCGTAGCCTTTCCCGGGTGTGCTCAAATCCTGTGGCCACTAGGTGTCATAGGTCACAATGGAGGGCCCTGTGTCATCTGCCTGGCGGGCCGGATCTCTGCCATTGGCTCAAGTCTTGTCAGCAGGCCCATCACAAGCTCCGCCCACTCTTGCGGTGGGGGGACTGTCTCTATGGTGATGGCAAAGGAGCCTCAGCCCCGCCCACCTGGCCTTGACCTCACCTACCTGGCCCGCTGACCCTCACTCAGACCTGTGTGTTGCTCCAAATGAATGTCCGCCATTGCCCGGGTGTCAGCATCTGGGATAAAGGATTGGGGACCTTGCCTGGGGCAAATTGCAGCCTAGGTCAGCGGGTACCTGGAAGTCTACTGCCTTGTGACACTGCTGCCAGTGACAAATGGTGACTCCCACACTCACACATCCCCTGGTGGCAGAATGATAGTGATGGGTGGAGAAACATCGCTCCGGAGCACACGTTCCGTGGGGCACCAGCCAAAGCAAAGGCCAGGGCCGGTAGTGGACGTCGTGGAGCTGAATGGCGAGCCAGTGAAGGGCCCAAGGATCCCTCCTGTATGTGGCGAACAGGTCATCCGTGTCCCCCCGTCCATAAACCATGGGACTGCTGGGGCCCAGGCTGCCAGGATTTCGGCCTTGCCTTCGGAGCCCGGCCACATACGCGGCCTTGCAGCGGAGGCGGGGACAGGTAGACAGCCAAAATTTGGAAAATGGCAGTGTTTCCTCAATTTCCCTGGCATCGGCCTTTTTGAGCGGCTTGCTTTTTTTCCTGGTAGGATAGGGCCCTGCCGGAGACAGGCAGGATTACGTGTGCAGGAAAGGTGTGTGCTGAGAGGGTGACGACGTTGAGACCATGTTGGGATCTTTAGTCCCAGGAGAGGCCCCTGGAGGGTGTGGGTCAGTGTTCTCTACCCATCCCACTTGGCGGGGGGAGGTTTTCACCATACAAAGCAGCAGCGGAATTATTCGTCGCCGGAGGGGTTGCATCTGCCCACAAGCTCCACCTGGCCAGGGTCCGCCCCTACTGTATTGTCCATGTCAGTCAACAGAAGCTAAGACCTTCCAGAGAGACTACCTGCTCTTCTCTACCCACGGGGAAGCACTACAGCCAGAAGCCTCCCCCGTTTCATCTCTAGGCTCTCTCTCAGGCCCCTCATACTTGTGATGTGTCTCAGGGGCCGAAGGAAGAGATTTCTCCGAATGAACACATACACAGAGGGGCCATAGATGCAGAGGAAGGGCGCCTTGCCTACTGATATCCTAGCGTAAGTGGAAAAGTGGAACCTGCCTGCCGGCCCAGTGTGTGGAACGTGTCCACATCAGGGGCTGCCTACTGTGAGGTGATTCCCTGGGTGCCCTGGATTTTGTGGCCCAAAAGAGAAGGGGCCGTCGTGTGTCCATGGGTAAAATGGAGGGCACTGCGGAAGTGGCCGCTTATGCTGGACCTCTCCTATTGGCTGGGTGTTTGTGACCCGTCCCCGTCAGAAGTTCCGGCCAGCCTTGCGGTGGCTGTCTCCATGGTGATTGGGAAAGAAGCCTTAGGCCCCGCACTCAGCCTTCACCTGGCCTACCTGGCCTCTTTAGCCTCATCTAGACCGCTGTGTGGATGAAAGAATGAATGTCGGCCAATGACCACATGTCCTCGTTGCCTTTGAAGGATTAGGCTCCTTGCCTGGGCAGAAGACAGCCAAGGTCAGCCTGAGCCTAGACACCTGGTGACCTGTGACACTGCAGGCAGTGAGAGATGTTGATTTTCATGCTCATGTATCCGCAGGTGGCGGATTCAGAGTGGTCGGAGAAGAAGTGTAACTCGGGATGACACACACACGAGGGCACGGGCCAAAGGTCAGGGAAAATAGCTGAGGTCGTGGAGCTCTAGCGGAGCCAGTGTAGGGCCCAGGCCTCCCTCCTGTACGTGGCAAAGAGGTGATCCATATGCCGCCATGCGCAGACTCTGGACTGCTGGGGCCCTGGACGCCCGGATTGCGGCCTTGTCTTCGGAGAAGTGACACACATGCACTGTGCCAGCGGAGGCTGTGGCCCAGCAGAGGGCAAACTCTTGAAAATGGAGGCTTCAGTTGACTTTGCCTGTGCTCTCCTTTGGCTGAGTGCCATCGTGTGTTTCCTAGCAGGAGAAGGCATTCGTGGAGAGAGGCGGATTCCACGTGTGCAGGCAAAGTGTGTGCTGAGATGATGAGTGGCTGGAGACCAGGGTGGACTCTTCAGACCCAGGATAGACCTCTGGCAGGTATGTGTCAATGTTTTCTGCCCATGGCACTCAGCCGGGTATTTGCATAGAATGTTCTCCGCGGAATTAGTAGTCTCCGGAGAGGCTGCTGCATGTCAGCAAGCTTCACCTGGCCAGGTCCGCCCGTGATGTGGCTCCCCAATCAATGGCTACTCTCTAGACCTTCCAGATAGACTAGCAGATCTTCTCTGCCCATGGGCAACCAGTAGAGCCAGAGGCCTTCCCCCTTTGCTCTTTGGTCTCTAGGCCCTCTGTCAGGCACTCCAAGGTGTGAAGTGACAAGGGGGAGAAGGAAGAGATTTCAGAGAACGAACACATCCAGAGAGAGACAGAGAGAGGCAAGAGATGCTGAGTGGGGATGCCTTGCGTAGTGATATCCTGAGGAAAGTGGGAAAGAGGTACCTGGCCTGCTGTGCCAATGCCCTGAAGCAGTCCGCACCAGGGGCTCCCTTGTGCCTGCGTAGCCTTTCCCAGGGTGTGCTCAAATCCTGTGGCCACTAGGTGTCATAGGTCACAATGGAGGGCCCTGTGTCATCTGCCTGGCGGGCCGGATCTCTGCCATTGGCTCAAGTCTTGTCAGCAGGCCCATCACAAGCTCCGCCCACTCTTGCGGTGGGGGGACTGTCTCTATGGTGATGGCAAAGGAGCCTCAGCCCCACCCACCTGGCCTTGACTTCACCTACCTGGCCCGCTGACCCTCACTCAGACCTGTGTGTTGCTCCAAATGAATGTCCGCCAGTGCCCGGGTGTCAGCATCTGGGATAAAGGATTGGGGACCTTGCCTGGGGCAGATGGCAGCCTAGGTCAGCGGGTACCTGGAAGTCTACTGCCTTGTGACACTGCTGCCAGTGACAAATGGTGACTCCCACACTCACACATCCCCTGGTGGCAGAATGATAGTGATGGGTGGAGAAACATCGCTCCGGAGCACACGTTCCGTGGGGCACCAGCCAAAGCAAAGGCCAGGGCCGGTAGTGGACGTCGTGGAGCTGAATGGCGAGCCAGTGAAGGGCCTAAGCATCCCTCCTGTATGTGGCGAACAGGTCATCTGTGTCCCCCCGTCCATAAAGCATGGGACTGCTGGGGCCCAGGCTGCCAGGATTTCGGCCTTGCCTTCGGAGCCCGGCCACATACGCGGCCTTGCAGCGGAGGCGGGGACATGTAGACAGCCAAAATTTGGAAAATGGCAGTGTTTCCTCGATTTCCCTGGCATCGGCCTTTTTGAGCGGCTTGCTTTTTTTCCTGGTAGGATAGGGCCCTGCCGGAGAAAGGCAGGATTACGTGTGCGGGAAAGGTGTGTGCTGAGAGGGTGACGACGTTGAGACCATGTTGGGATCTTTAGTCCCAGGAGAGGCCCCTGGAGGGTGTGGGTCAGTGTTCTCTACCCATCCCACTTGGCGGGGGGAGGTTTTCACCATACAAAGCAGCAGCGGAATTATTCGTCGCCGGAGGGGTTGCATCTGCCCACAAGCTCCACCTGGCCAGGGTCCGCCCCTACTGTATTGTCCGTGTCAGTCAACAGAAGCTAAGACCTTCCAGAGAGACTACCTGCTCTTCTCTACCCACGGGGAAGCACTACAGCCAGAAGCCTCCCCCGTTTCATCTCTAGGCTCTCTCTCAGGCCCCTCATACTTGTGATGTGTCTCAGGGGCAGAAGGAAGAGATTTCTCCGAATGAACACATACACAGAGGGGCCATAGATGCAGAGGAAGGGCGCCTTGCCTACTGATATCCTAGCGTAAGTGGAAAAGTGGAACCTGCCTGCCGGCCCAGTGTGTGGAACGTGTCCACATGAGGGGCTGCCTACTGTGAGGTGATTCCCTGGGTGCCCTGGATTTTGTGGCCCAAAAGAGAAGGGGCCGTCGTGTGTCCATGGGTAAAATGGAGGGCACTGCGGAAGTGGCCGCTTATGCTGGACCTCTCCTATTGGCTGGGTGTTTGTGACCCGTCCCCGTCAGAAGTTCCGGCCAGCCTTGCGGTGGCTGTCTCCATGGTGATTGGGAAAGAAGCCTTAGGCCCCGCACTCAGCCTTCACCTGGCCTACCTGGCCTCTTTAGCCTCATCTAGACCGCTGTGTGGATGAAAGAATGAATGTCGGCCAATGACCACATGTCCTCGTTGCCTTTGAAGGATTAGGCTCCTTGCCTGGGCAGAAGACAGCCAAGGTCAGCCTGAGCCTAGACACCTGGTGACCTGTGACACTGCAGGCAGTGAGAGATGTTGATTTTCATGCTCATGTATCCGCAGGTGGCGGATTCAGAGTGGTCGGAGAAGAAGTGTAACTCGGGATGACACACACACGAGGGCACGGGCCAAAGGTCAGGGAAAATAGCTGAGGTCGTGGAGCTCTAGCGGAGCCAGTGTAGGGCCCAGGCCTCCCTCCTGTACGTGGCAAAGAGGTGATCCATATGCCGCCATGCGCAGACTCTGGACTGCTGGGGCCCTGGACGCCCGGATTGCGGCCTTGTCTTCGGAGAAGTGACACACATGCACTGTGCCAGCGGAGGCTGTGGCCCAGCAGAGGGCAAACTCTTGAAAATGGAGGCTTCAGTTGACTTTGCCTGTGCTCTCCTTTGGCTGAGTGCCATCGTGTGTTTCCTAGCAGGAGAAGGCATTCGTGGAGAGAGGCGGATTCCACGTGTGCAGGCAAAGTGTGTGCTGAGATGATGAGTGGCTGGAGACCAGGGTGGACTCTTCAGACCCAGGATAGACCTCTGGCAGGTATGTGTCAATGTTTTCTGCCCATGGCACTCAGCCGGGTATTTGCATAGAATGTTCTCCGCGGAATTAGTAGTCTCCGGAGAGGCTGCTGCATGTCAGCAAGCTTCACCTGGCCAGGTCCGCCCGTGATGTGGCTCCCCAGTCAATGGCTACTCTCTAGACCTTCCAGATAGACTAGCAGATCTTCTCTGCCCATGGGCAACCAGTAGAGCCAGAGGCCTTCCCCCTTTGCTCTTTGGTCTCTAGGCCCTCTGTCAGGCACTCCAAGGTGTGAAGTGACAAGGGGGAGAAGGAAGAGATTTCAGAGAACGAACACATCCAGAGAGAGACAGAGAGAGGCAAGAGATGCTGAGTGGGGATGCCTTGCGTAGTGATATCCTGAGGAAAGTGGGAAAGAGGTACCTGGCCTGCTGTGCCAATGCCCTGAAGCAGTCCGCACCAGGGGCTCCCTTGTGCCTGCGTAGCCTTTCCCAGGGTGTGCTCAAATCCTGTGGCCACTAGGTGTCATAGGTCACAATGGAGGGCCCTGTGACATCTGCCTGGCGGGCCGGATCTCTGCCATTGGCTCAAGTCTTGTCAGCAGGCCCATCACAAGCTCCGCCCACTCTTGCGGTGGGGGGACTGTCTCTATGGTGATGGCAAAGGAGCCTCAGCCCCACCCACCTGGCCTTGACTTCACCTACCTGTCCCGCTGACCCTCACTCAGACCTGTGTGTTGCTCCAAATGAATGTCCGCCAGTGCCCGGGTGTCAGCATCTGGGATAAAGGATTGGGGACCTTGCCTGGGGCAGAAGGCAGCCTAGGTCAGCGTGTACCTGGAAGTCTACTGCCTTGTGACACTGCTGCCAGTGACAAATGGTGACTCCCACACTCACACATCCCCTGGTGGCAGAATGATAGTGATGGGTGGAGAAACATCGCTCCGGAGCACACGTTCCGTGGGGCACCAGCCAAAGCAAAGGCCAGGGCCGGTAGTGGACGTCGTGGAGCTGAATGGCGAGCCAGTGAAGGGCCTAAGCATCCCTCCTGTATGTGGCGAACAGGTCATCCGTGTCCCCCCGTCCATAAACCATGGGACTGCTGGGGCCCAGGCTGCCAGGATTTCGGCCTTGCCTTCGGAGCCCGGCCACATACGCGGCCTTGCAGCGGAGGCGGGGACATGTAGACAGCCAAAATTTGGAAAATGGCAGTGTTTCCTCGATTTCCCTGGCATCGGCCTTTTTGAGCGGCTTGCTTTTTTTCCTGGTAGGATAGGGCCCTGCCGGAGAAAGGCAGGATTACGTGTGCGGGAAAGGTGTGTGCTGAGAGGGTGACGACGTTGAGACCATGTTGGGATCTTTAGTCCCAGGAGAGGCCCCTGGAGGGTGTGGGTCAGTGTTCTCTACCCATCCCACTTGGCGGGGGGAGGTTTTCACCATACAAAGCAGCAGCGGAATTATTCGTCGCCGGAGGGGTTGCATCTGCCCACAAGCTCCACCTGGCCAGGGTCCGCCCCTACTGTATTGTCCGTGTCAGTCAACAGAAGCTAAGACCTTCCAGAGAGACTACCTGCTCTTCTCTACCCACGGGGAAGCACTACAGCCAGAAGCCTCCCCCGTTTCATCTCTAGGCTCTCTCTCAGGCCCCTCATACTTGTGATGTGTCTCAGGGGTAGAAGGAAGAGATTTCTCCGAATGAACACATACACAGAGGGGCCATAGATGCTGAGGAAGGGCGCCTTGCCTACTGATATCCTAGCGTAAGTGGAAAAGTGGAATCTGTCTGCCGGCCCAGTGTGTCGAACGTGTCCACATCAGGGGCTGCCTACTGTGAGGTGATTCCCTGGGTGCCCTCGGTTTTGTGGCCCAAAAGAGAAGGGGCCGTCGTGTGTCCATGGGTAAAATGGAGGGCACTACGGAAGTGGCCGCTTAGGCTGGACCTCTCCTATTGGCTGGGTGTTTGTGACCCGTCCCCGTCAGAAGTTCCGGCCAGCCTTGCGGTGGCTGTCTCCATGGTGATTGGGAAAGAAGCCTTAGGCCCCGCACTCAGCCTTCACCTGGCCTACCTGGCCTCTTTAGCCTCATCTAGACCGCTGTGTGGATGAAAGAATGAATGTCGGCCAATGAGCACATGTCCTCGTTGCCTTTGAAGGATTAGGCTCCTTGCCTGGGCAGAAGACAGCCAAGGTCAGCCTGAGCCTAGACACCTGGTGACCTGTGACACTGCAGGCAGTGAGAGATGTTGATTTTCATGCTCATGTATCCGCAGGTGGCGGATTCAGAGTGGTCGGAGAAGAAGTGTAACTCGGGATGACACACACACGAGGGCACAGGCCAAAGGTCAGGGAAAATAGCTGAGGTCGTGGAGCTCTAGCGGAGCCAGTGTAGGGCCCAGGCCTCCCTCCTGTACGTGGCAAAGAGGTGATCCATATGCCGCCATGCGCAGACTCTGGACTGCTGGGGCCCTGGACGCCCGGATTGCGGCCTTGTCTTCGGAGAAGTGACACACATGCACTGTGCCAGCGGAGGCTGTGGCCCAGCAGAGGGCAAACTCTTGAAAATGGAGGCTTCAGTTGACTTTGCCTGTGCTCTCCTTTGGCTGAGTGCCGTCGTGTGTTTCCTAGCAGGAGAAGGCATTCGTGGAGAGAGGCGGATTCCACGTGTGCAAGCAAAGTGTGTGCTGAGATGATGAGTGGCTGGAGACCAGGGTGGACTCTTCAGACCCAGGATAGACCTCTGGCAGGTATGTGTCAATGTTTTCTGCCCATGGCACTCAGCCGGGTATTTGCATAGAATGTTCTCCACGGAATTAGTAGTCTCCGGAGAGGCTGCTGCATGTCAGCAAGCTTCACCTGGCCAGGTCCGCTCGTGATGTGGCTCCCCAATCAATGGCTACTCTCTAGATCTTCCATATAGACTAGCAGATCTTCTCTGCCCATGGGCAACCAGTAGAGCCAGAGGCCTTCCCCCTTTGCTCTTTGGTCTCTAGGCCCTCTGTCAGGCACTCCAAGGTGTGAAGTGACAAGGGGGAGAAGGAAGAGATTTGAGAGAACGAACACATCCAGAGAGAGACAGAGAGAGGCAAGAGATGCTGAGTGGGGATGCCTTGCGTAGTGATATCCTGAGGAAAGTGGGAAAGAGGTACCTGGCCTGCTGTGCCAATGCCCTGAAGCAGTCCGCACCAGGGGCTCCCTTGTGCCTGCGTAGCCTTTCCCGGGTGTGCTCAAATCCTGTGGCCACTAGGTGTCATAGGTCACAATGGAGGGCCCTGTGTCATCTGCCTGGCGGGCCGGATCTCTGCCATTGGCTCAAGTCTTGTCAGCAGGCCCATCACAAGCTCCGCCCACTCTTGCGGTGGGGGGACTGTCTCTATGGTGATGGCAAAGGAGCCTCAGCCCCGCCCACCTGGCCTTGACCTCACCTACCTGGCCCGCTGACCCTCACTCAGACCTGTGTGTTGCTCCAAATGAATGTCCGCCATTGCCCGGGTGTCAGCATCTGGGATAAAGGATTGGGGACCTTGCCTGGGGCAGATTGCAGCCTAGGTCAGCGGGTACCTGGAAGTCTACTGCCTTGTGACACTGCTGCCAGGGACAAATGGTGACTCCCACACTCACACATCCCCTGGTGGCAGAATGATAGTGATGGGTGGAGAAACATCGCTCCGGAGCACACGTTCCGTGGGGCACCAGCCAAAGCAAAGGCCAGGGCCGGTAGTGGACGTCGTGGAGCTGAATGGCGAGCCAGTGAAGGGCCCAAGGATCCCTCCTGTATGTGGCGAACAGGTCATCCGTGTCCCCCCGTCCATAAACCATGGGACTGCTGGGGCCCAGGCTGCCAGGATTTCGGCCTTGCCTTCGGAGCCCGGCCACATACGCGGCCTTGCAGCGGAGGCGGGGACAGGTAGACAGCCAAAATTTGGAAAATGGCAGTGTTTCCTCAATTTCCCTGGCATCGGCCTTTTTGAGCGGCTTGCTTTTTTTCCTGGTAGGATAGGGCCCTGCCGGAGAAAGGCAGGATTACGTGTGCAGGAAAGGTGTGTGCTGAGAGGGTGACGACGTTGAGACCATGTTGGGATCTTTAGTCCCAGGAGAGGCCCCTGGAGGGTGTGGGTCAGTGTTCTCTACCCATCCCACTTGGCGGGGGGAGGTTTTCACCATAGAAAGCAGCAGCGGAATTATTCGTCGCCGGAGGGGTTGCATCTGCCCACAAGCTCCACCTGGCCAGGGTCCGCCCCTACTGTATTGTCCATGTCAGTCAACAGAAGCTAAGACCTTCCAGAGAGACTACCTGCTCTTCTCTACCCACGGGGAAGCACTACAGCCAGAAGCCTCCCCCGTTTCATCTCTAGGCTCTCTCTCAGGCCCCTCATACTTGTGATGTGTCTCAGGGGCCGAAGGAAGAGATTTCTCCGAATGAACACATACACAGAGGGGCCATAGATGCAGAGGAAGGGCGCCTTGCCTACTGATATCCTAGCGTAAGTGGAAAAGTGGAACCTGCCTGCCGGCCCAGTGTGTGGAACGTGTCCACATCAGGGGCTGCCTACTGTGAGGTGATTCCCTGGGTGCCCTGGATTTTGTGGCCCAAAAGAGAAGGGGCCGTCGTGTGTCCATGGGTAAAATGGAGGGCACTGCGGAAGTGGCCGCTTATGCTGGACCTCTCCTATTGGCTCGGTGTTTGTGACCCGTCCCCGTCAGAAGTTCCGGCCAGCCTTGCGGTGGCTGTCTCCATGGTGATTGGGAAAGAAGCCTTAGGCCCCGCACTCAGCCTTCACCTGGCCTACCTGGCCTCTTTAGCCTCATCTAGACCGCTGTGTGGATGAAAGAATGAATGTCGGCCAATGAGCACATGTCCTCGTTGCCTTTGAAGGATTAGGCTCCTTGCCTGGGCAGAAGACAGCCAAGGTCAGCCTGAGCCTAGACACCTGGTGACCTGTGACACTGCAGGCAGTGAGAGATGTTGATTTTCATGCTCATGTATCCGCAGGTGGCGGATTCAGAGTGGTCGGAGAAGAAGTGTAACTAGGGATGACACACACACGAGGGCACGGGCCAAAGGTCAGGGAAAATAGCTGAGGTCGTGGAGCTCTAGCGGAGCCAGTGTAGGGCCCAGGCCTCCCTCCTGTACGTGGCAAAGAGGTGATCCATATGCCGCCATGCGCAGACTCTGGACTGCTGGGGCCCTGGACGCCCGGATTGCGGCCTTGTCTTCGGAGAAGTGACACACATGCACTGTGCCAGCGGAGGCTGTGGCCCAGCAGAGGGCAAACTCTTGAAAATGGAGGCTTCAGTTGACTTTGCCTGTGCTCTCCTTTGGCTGAGTGCTATCGTGTGTTTCCTAGCAGGAGAAGGCATTCGTGGAGAGAGGCGGATTCCACGTGTGCAGGCAAAGTGTGTGCTGAGATGATGAGTGGCTGGAGACCAGGGTGGACTCTTCAGACCCAGGATAGACCTCTGGCAGGTATGTGTCAATGTTTTCTGCCCATGGCACTCAGCCGGGTATTTGCATAGAATGTTCTCCGCGGAATTAGTAGTCTCCGGAGAGGCTGCTGCATGTCAGCAAGCTTCACCTGGCCAGGTCCGCCCGTGATGTGGCTCCCCAATCAATGGCTACTCTCTAGACCTTCCAGATAGACTAGCAGATCTTCTCTGCCCATGGGCAACCAGTAGAGCCAGAGGCCTTCCCCCTTTGCTCTTTGGTCTCTAGGCCCTCTGTCAGGCACTCCAAGGTGTGAAGTGACAAGGGGGAGAAGGAAGAGATTTGAGAGAACGAACACATCCAGAGAGAGACAGAGAGAGGCAAGAGATGCTGAGTGGGGATGCCTTGCGTAGTGATATTCTGAGGAAAGTGGGAAAGAGGTACCTGGCCTGCTGTGCCAATGCCCTGAAGCAGTCCGCACCAGGGGCTCCCTTGTGCCTGCGTAGCCTTTCCCAGGGTGTGCTCAAATCCTGTGGCCACTAGGTGTCATAGGTCACAATGGAGGGCCCTGTGTCATCTGCCTGGCGGGCCGGATCTCTGCCATTGGCTCAATTCTTGTCAGCAGGCCCATCACAAGCTCCGCCCACTCTTGCGGTGGGGGGACTGTCTCTATGGTGATGGCAAAGGAGCCTCAGCCCCACCCACCTGGCCTTGACTTCACCTACCTGACCCGCTGACCCTCACTCAGACCTGTGTGTTGCTCCAAATGAATGTCCGCCAGTGCCCGGGTGTCAGCATCTGGGATAAAGGATTGGGGACCTTGCCTGGGGCAGATGGCAGCCTAGGTCAGCGGGTACCTGGAAGTCTACTGCCTTGTGACACTGCTGCCAGTGACAAATGGTGACTCCCACACTCACACATCCCCTGGTGGCAGAATGATAGTGATGGGTGGAGAAACATCGCTCCGGAGCACACGTTCCGTGGGGCACCAGCCAAAGCAAAGGCCAGGGCCGGTAGTGGACGTTGTGGAGCTGAATGGCGAGCCAGTGAAGGGCCCAAGGATCACTCCTGTATGTGGCGAACAGGTCATCCGTGTCCCCCCGTCCATAAAGCATGGGACTGCTGGGGCCCAGGCTGCCAGGATTTCGGCCTTGCCTTCGGAGCCCGGCCACATACGCGGCCTTGCAGCGGAGGCGGGGACATGTAGACAGCCAAAATTTGGAAAATGGCAGTGTTTCCTCGATTTCCCTGGCATCGGCCTTTTTGAGCGGCTTGCTTTTTTTCCTGGTAGGATAGGGCCCTGCCGGAGAAAGGCAGGATTACGTGTGCGGGAAAGGTGTGTGCTGAGAGGGTGACGACGTTGAGACCATGTTGGGATCTTTAGTCCCAGGAGAGGCCCCTGGAGGGTGTGGGTCAGTGTTCTCTACCCATCCCACTTGGCGGGGGGAGGTTTTCACCATACAAAGCAGCAGCGGAATTATTCGTCGCCGGAGGGGTTGCATCTGCCCACAAGCTCCACCTGGCCAGGGTCCGCCCCTACTGTATTGTCCGTGTCAGTCAACAGAAGCTAAGACCTTCCAGAGAGACTACCTGCTCTTCTCTACCCACGGGGAAGCACTACAGCCAGAAGCCTCCCCCGTTTCATCTCTAGGCTCTCTCTCAGGCCCCTCATACTTGTGATGTGTCTCAGGGGCAGAAGGAAGAGATTTCTCCGAATGAACACATACACAGAGGGGCCATAGATGCTGAGGAAGGGCGCCTTGCCTACTGATATCCTAGCGTAAGTGGAAAAGTGGAACCTGCCTGCCGGCCCAGTGTGTGGAACGTGTCCACATCAGGGGCTGCCTACTGTGAGGTGATTCCCTGGGTGCCCTGGATTTTGTGGCCCAAAAGAGAAGGGGCCGTCGTGTGTCCATGGGTAAAATGGAGGGCACTGCGGAAGTGGCCGCTTAGGCTGGACCTCTCCTATTGGCTGGGTGTTTGTGACCCGTCCCCGTCAGAAGTTCCGGCCAGCCTTGCGGTGGCTGTCTCCATGGTGATTGGGAAAGAAGCCTTAGGCCCCGCACTCAGCCTTCACCTGGCCTACCTGGCCTCTTTAGCCTCATCTAGACCGCTGTGTGGATGAAAGAATGAATGTCGGCCAATGAGCACATGTCCTCGTTGCCTTTGAAGGATTAGGCTCCTTGCCTGGGCAGAAGACAGCCAAGGTCAGCCTGAGCCTAGACACCTGGTGACCTGTGACACTGCAGGCAGTGAGAGATGTTGATTTTCATGCTCATGTATCCGCAGGTGGCGGATTCAGAGTGGTCGGAGAAGAAGTGTAACTCGGGATGACACACACACGAGGGCACGGGCCAAAGGTCAGGGAAAATAGCTGAGGTCGTGGAGCTCTAGCGGAGCCAGTGTAGGGCCCAGGCCTCCCTCCTGTACGTGGCAAAGAGGTGATCCATATGCCGCCATGCGCAGACTCTGGACTGCTGGGGCCCTGGACGCCCGGATTGCGGCCTTGTCTTCGGAGAAGTGACACACATGCACTGTGCCAGCGGAGGCTGTGGCCCAGCAGAGGGCAAACTCTTGAAAATGGAGGCTTCAGTTGACTTTGCCTGTGCTCTCCTTTGGCTGAGTGCCATCGTGTGTTTCCTAGCAGGAGAAGGCATTCGTGGAGAGAGGCGGATTCCACGTGTGCAGGCAAAGTGTGTGCTGAGATGATGAGTGGCTGGAGACCAGGGTGGACTCTTCAGACCCAGGATAGACCTCTGGCAGGTATGTGTCAATGTTTTCTGCCCATGGCACTCAGCCGGGTATTTGCATAGAATGTTCTCCACGGAATTAGTAGTCTCCGGAGAGGCTGCTGCATGTCAGCAAGCTTCACCTGGCCAGGTCCGCCCGTGATGTGGCTCCCCAATCAATGGCTACTCTCTAGACCTTCCAGATAGACTAGCAGATCTTCTCTGCCCATGGGCAACCAGTAGAGCCAGAGGCCTTCCCCCTTTGCTCTTTGGTCTCTAGGCCCTCTGTCAGGCACTCCAAGGTGTGAAGTGACAAGGGGGAGAAGGAAGAGATTTGAGAGAACGAACACATCCAGAGAGAGACAGAGAGAGGCAAGAGATGCTGAGTGGGGATGCCTTGCGTAGTGATATCCTGAGGAAAGTGGGAAAGAGGTACCTGGCCTGCTGTGCCAATGCCCTGAAGCAGTCCGCACCAGGGGCTCCCTTGTGCCTGCGTAGCCTTTCCCAGGGTGTGCTCAAATCCTGTGGCCACTAGGTGTCATAGGTCACAATGGAGGGCCCTGTGTCATCTGCCTGGCGGGCCGGATCTCTGCCATTGGCTCAAGTCTTGTCAGCAGGCCCATCACAAGCTCCGCCCACTCTTGCGGTGGGGGGACTGTCTCTATGGTGATGGCAAAGGAGCCTCAGCCCCACCCACCTGGCCTTGACCTCACCTACCTGGCCCGCTGACCCTCACTCAGACCTGTGTGTTGCTCCAAATGAATGTCCGCCATTGCCCGGGTGTCAGCATCTGGGATAAAGGATTGGGGACCTTGCCTGGGGCAGATTGCAGCCTAGGTCAGCGGGTACCTGGAAGTCTACTGCCTTGTGACACTGCTGCCAGGGACAAATGGTGACTCCCACACTCACACATCCCCTGGTGGCAGAATGATAGTGATGGGTGGAGAAACATCGCTCCGGAGCACACGTTCCGTGGGGCACCAGCCAAAGCAAAGGCCAGGGCCGGTAGTGGACGTCGTGGAGCTGAATGGCGAGCCAGTGAAGGGCCCAAGGATCCCTCCTGTATGTGGCGAACAGGTCATCCGTGTCCCCCCGTCCATAAACCATGGGACTGCTGGGGCCCAGGCTGCCAGGATTTCGGCCTTGCCTTCGGAGCCCGGCCACATACGCGGCCTTGCAGCGGAGGCGGGGACAGGTAGACAGCCAAAATTTGGAAAATGGCAGTGTTTCCTCAATTTCCCTGGCATCGGCCTTTTTGAGCGGCTTGCTTTTTTTCCTGGTAGGATAGGGCCCTGCCGGAGAAAGGCAGGATTACGTGTGCGGGAAAGGTGTGTGCTGAGAGGGTGACGACGTTGAGACCATGTTGGGATCTTTAGTCCCAGGAGAGGCCCCTGGAGGGTGTGGGTCAGTGTTCTCTACCCATCCCACTTGGCGGAGGGAGGTTTTCACCATACAAAGCAGCAGCGGAATTATTCGTCGCCGGAGGGGTTGCATCTGCCCACAAGCTCCACCTGGCCAGGGTCCGCCCCTACTGTATTGTCCATGTCAGTCAACAGAAGCTAAGACCTTCCAGAGAGACTACCTGCTCTTCTCTACCCACGGGGAAGCACTACAGCCAGAAGCCTCCCCCGTTTCATCTCTAGGCTCTCTCTCAGGCCCCTCATACTTGTGATGTGTCTCAGGGGCCGAAGGAAGAGATTTCTCCGAATGAACACATACACAGAGGGGCCATAGATGCTGAGGAAGGGCGCCTTGCCTACTGATATCCTAGCGTAAGTGGAAAAGTGGAACCTGCCTGCCGGCCCAGTGTGTGGAACGTGTCCACATCAGGGGCTGCCTACTGTGAGGTGATTCCCTGGGTGCCCTGGATTTTGTGGCCCAAAAGAGAAGGGGCCGTCGTGTGTCCATGGGTAAAATGGAGGGCACTGCGGAAGTGGCCGCTTATGCTGGACCTCTCCTATTGGCTCGGTGTTTGTGACCCGTCCCCGTCAGAAGTTCCGGCCAGCCTTGCGGTGGCTGTCTCCATGGTGATTGGGAAAGAAGCCTTAGGCCCCGCACTCAGCCTTCACCTGGCCTACCTGGCCTCTTTAGCCTCATCTAGACCGCTGTGTGGATGAAAGAATGAATGTCGGCCAATGAGCACATGTCCTCGTTGCCTTTGAAGGATTAGGCTCCTTGCCTGGGCAGAAGACAGCCAAGGTCAGCCTGAGCCTAGACACCTGGTGACCTGTGACACTGCAGGCAGTGAGAGATGTTGATTTTCATGCTCATGTATCCGCAGGTGGCGGATTCAGAGTGGTCGGAGAAGAAGTGTAACTCGGGATGACACACACACGAGGGCACGGGCCAAAGGTCAGGGAAAATAGCTGAGGTCGTGGAGCTCTAGCGGAGCCAGTGTAGGGCCCAGGCCTCCCTCCTGTACGTGGCAAAGAGGTGATCCATATGCCGCCATGCGCAGACTCTGGACTGCTGGGGCCCTGGACGCCCGGATTGCGGCCTTGTCTTCGGAGAAGTGACACACATGCACTGTGCCAGCGGAGGCTGTGGCCCAGCAGAGGGCAAACTCTTGAAAATGGAGGCTTCAGTTGACTTTGCCTGTGCTCTCCTTTGGCTGAGTGCCATCGTGTGTTTCCTAGCAGGAGAAGGCATTCGTGGAGAGAGGCGGATTCCACGTGTGCAGGCAAAGTGTGTGCTGAGATGATGAGTGGCTGGAGACCAGGGTGGACTCTTCAGACCCAGGATAGACCTCTGGCAGGTATGTGTCAATGTTTTCTGCCCATGGCACTCAGCCGGGTATTTGCATAGAATGTTCTCCGCGGAATTAGTAGTCTCCGGAGAGGCTGCTGCATGTCAGCAAGCTTCACCTGGCCAGGTCCGCCCGTGATGTGGCTCCCCAATCAATGGCTACTCTCTAGACCTTCCAGATAGACTAGCAGATCTTCTCTGCCCATGGGCAACCAGTAGAGCCAGAGGCCTTCCCCCTTTGCTCTTTGGTCTCTAGGCCCTCTGTCAGGCACTCCAAGGTGTGAAGTGACAAGGGGGAGAAGGAAGAGATTTGAGAGAACGAACACATCCAGAGAGAGACAGAGAGAGGCAAGAGATGCTGAGTGGGGATGCCTTGCGTAGTGATATCCTGAGGAAAGTGGGAAAGAGGTACCTGGCCTGCTGTGCCAATGCCCTGAAGCAGTCCGCACCAGGGGCTCCCTTGTGCCTGCGTAGCCTTTCCCAGGGTGTGCTCAAATCCTGTGGCCACTAGGTGTCATAGGTCACAATGGAGGGCCCTGTGTCATCTGCCTGGCGGGCCGGATCTCTGTCATTGGCTCAAGTCTTGTCAGCAGGCCCATCACAAGCTCCGCCCACTCTTGCGGTGGGGGGACTGTCTCTATGGTGATGGCAAAGGAGCCTCAGCCCCACCCACCTGGCCTTGACTTCACCTACCTGGCCCGCTGACCCTCACTCAGACCTGTGTGTTGCTCCAAATGAATGTCCGCCAGTGCCCGGGTGTCAGCATCTGGGATAAAGGATTGGGGACCTTGCCTGGGGCAGATGGCAGCCTAGGTCAGCGGGTACCTGGAAGTCTACTGCCTTGTGACACTGCTGCCAGTGACAAATGGTGACTCCCACACTCACACATCCCCTGGTGGCAGAATGATAGTGATGGGTGGAGAAACATCGCTCCGGAGCACACGTTCCGTGGGGCACCAGCCAAAGCAAAGGCCAGGGCCCGTAGTGGACGTCGTGGAGCTGAATGGCGAGCCAGTGAAGGGCCCAAGGATCCCTCCTGTATGTGGCGAACAGGTCATCCGTGTCCCCCCGTCCATAAACCATGGAACTGCTGGGGCCCAGGCTGCCAGGATTTCGGCCTTGCCTTCGGAGCCCGGCCACATACGCGGCCTTGCAGCGGAGGCGGGGACATGTAGACAGCCAAAATTTGGAAAATGGCAGTGTTTCCTCGATTTCCCTGGCATCGGCCTTTTTGAGCGGCTTGCTTTTTTTCCTGGTAGGATAGGGCCCTGCCGGAGAAAGGCAGGATTACGTGTGCGGGAAAGGTGTGTGCTGAGAGGGTGACGACGTTGAGACCATGTTGGGATCTTTAGTCCCAGGAGAGGCCCCTGGAGGGTGTGGGTCAGTGTTCTCTACCCATCCCACTTGGCGGGGGGAGGTTTTCACCATACAAAGCAGCAGCGGAATTATTCGTCGCCGGAGGGGTTGCATCTGCCCACAAGCTCCACCTGGCCAGGGTCCGCCCCTACTGTATTGTCCATGTCAGTCAACAGAAGCTAAGACCTTCCAGAGAGACTACCTGCTCTTCTCTACCCACGGGGAAGCACTACAGCCAGAAGCCTCCCCCGTTTCATCTCTAGGCTCTCTCTCAGGCCCCTCATACTTGTGATGTGTCTCAGGGGCCGAAGGAAGAGATTTCTCCGAATGAACACATACACAGAGGGGCCATAGATGCAGAGGAAGGGCGCCTTGCCTACTGATATCCTAGCGTAAGTGGAAAAGTGGAACCTGCCTGCCGGCCCAGTGTGTGGAACGTGTCCACATCAGGGGCTGCCTACTGTGAGGTGATTCCCTGGGTGCCCTGGATTTTGTGGCCCAAAAGAGAAGGGGCCGTCGTGTGTCCATGGGTAAAATGGAGGGCACTGCGGAAGTGGCCGCTTAGGCTGGACCTCTCCTATTGGCTGGGTGTTTGTGACCCGTCCCCGTCAGAAGTTCCGGCCAGCCTTGCGGTGGCTGTCTCCATGGTGATTGGGAAAGAAGCCTTAGGCCCCGCACTCAGCCTTCACCTGGCCTACCTGGCCTCTTTAGCCTCATCTAGACCGCTGTGTGGATGAAAGAATGAATGTCGGCCAATGAGCACATGTCCTCGTTGCCTTTGAAGGATTAGGCTCCTTGCCTGGGCAGAAGACAGCCAAGGTCAGCCTGAGCCTAGACACCTGGTGACCTGTGACACTGCAGGCAGTGAGAGATGTTGATTTTCATGCTCATGTATCCGCAGGTGGCGGATTCAGAGTGGTCGGAGAAGAAGTGTAACTCGGGATGACACACACACGAGGGCACGGGCCAAAGGTCAGGGAAAATAGCTGAGGTCGTGGAGCTCTAGCGGAGCCAGTGTAGGGCCCAGGCCTCCCTCCTGTACGTGGCAAAGAGGTGATCCATATGCCGCCATGCGCAGACTCTGGACTGCTGGGGCCCTGGACGCCCGGATTGCGGCCTTGTCTTCGGAGAAGTGACACACATGCACTGTGCCAGCGGAGGCTGTGGCCCAGCAGAGGGCAAACTCTTGAAAATGGAGGCTTCAGTTGACTTTGCCTGTGCTCTCCTTTGGCTGAGTGCCATCGTGTGTTTCCTAGCAGGAGAAGGCATTCGTGGAGAGAGGCGGATTCCACGTGTGCAGGCAAAGTGTGTGCTGAGATGATGAGTGGCTGGAGACCAGGGTGGACTCTTCAGACCCAGGATAGACCTCTGGCAGGTATGTGTCAATGTTTTCTGCCCATGGCACTCAGCCGGGTATTTGCATAGAATGTTCTCCACGGAATTAGTAGTCTCCGGAGAGGCTGCTGCATGTCAGCAAGCTTCACCTGGCCAGGTCCGCCCGTGATGTGGCTCCCCAATCAATGGCTACTCTCTAGACCTTCCAGATAGACTAGCAGATCTTCTCTGCCCATGGGCAACCAGTAGAGCCAGAGGCCTTCCCCCTTTGCTCTTTGGTCTCTAGGCCCTCTGTCAGGCACTCCAAGGTGTGAAGTGACAAGGGGGAGAAGGAAGAGATTTGAGAGAACGAACACATCCAGAGAGAGACAGAGAGAGGCAAGAGATGCTGAGTGGGGATGCCTTGCGTAGTGATATCCTGAGGAAAGTGGGAAAGAGGTACCTGGCCTGCTGTGCCAATGCCCTGAAGCAGTCCGCACCAGGGGCTCCCTTGTGCCTGCGTAGCCTTTCCCAGGGTGTGCTCAAATCCTGTGGCCACTAGGTGTCATAGGTCACAATGGAGGGCCCTGTGTCATCTGCCTGGCGGGCCGGATCTCTGCCATTGGCTCAAGTCTTGTCAGCAGGCCCATCACAAGCTCCGCCCACTCTTGCGGTGGGGGGACTGTCTCTATGGTGATGGCAAAGGAGCCTCAGCCCCACCCACCTGGCCTTGACCTCACCTACCTGGCCCGCTGACCCTCACTCAGACCTGTGTGTTGCTCCAAATGAATGTCCGCCATTGCCCGGGTGTCAGCATCTGGGATAAAGGATTGGGGACCTTGCCTGGGGCAGATTGCAGCCTAGGTCAGCGGGTACCTGGAAGTCTACTGCCTTGTGACACTGCTGCCAGGGACAAATGGTGACTCCCACACTCACACATCCCCTGGTGGCAGAATGATAGTGATGGGTGGAGAAACATCGCTCCGGAGCACACGTTCCGTGGGGCACCAGCCAAAGCAAAGGCCAGGGCCGGTAGTGGACGTCGTGGAGCTGAATGGCGAGCCAGTGAAGGGCCCAAGGATCCCTCCTGTATGTGGCGAACAGGTCATCCGTGTCCCCCCGTCCATAAACCATGGGACTGCTGGGGCCCAGGCTGCCAGGATTTCGGCCTTGCCTTCGGAGCCCGGCCACATACGCGGCCTTGCAGCGGAGGCGGGGACAGGTAGACAGCCAAAATTTGGAAAATGGCAGTGTTTCCTCAATTTCCCTGGCATCGGCCTTTTTGAGCGGCTTGCTTTTTTTCCTGGTAGGATAGGGCCCTGCCGGAGAAAGGCAGGATTACGTGTGCGGGAAAGGTGTGTGCTGAGAGGGTGACGACGTTGAGACCATGTTGGGATCTTTAGTCCCAGGAGAGGCCCCTGGAGGGTGTGGGTCAGTGTTCTCTACCCATCCCACTTGGCGGAGGGAGGTTTTCACCATACAAAGCAGCAGCGGAATTATTCGTCGCCAGAGGGGTTGCATCTGCCCACAAGCTCCACCTGGCCAGGGTCCGCCCCTACTGTATTGTCCATGTCAGTCAACAGAAGCTAAGACCTTCCAGAGAGACTACCTGCTCTTCTCTACCCACGGGGAAGCACTACAGCCAGAAGCCTCCCCCGTTTCATCTCTAGGCTCTCTCTCAGGCCCCTCATACTTGTGATGTGTCTCAGGGGCCGAAGGAAGAGATTTCTCCGAATGAACACATACACAGAGGGGCCATAGATGCTGAGGAAGGGCGCCTTGCCTACTGATATCCTAGCGTAAGTGGAAAAGTGGAACCTGCCTGCCGGCCCAGTGTGTGGAACGTGTCCACATCAGGGGCTGCCTACTGTGAGGTGATTCCCTGGGTGCCCTGGATTTTGTGGCCCAAAAGAGAAGGGGCCGTCGTGTGTCCATGGGTAAAATGGAGGGCACTGCGGAAGTGGCCGCTTATGCTGGACCTCTCCTATTGGCTCGGTGTTTGTGACCCGTCCCCGTCAGAAGTTCCGGCCAGCCTTGCGGTGGCTGTCTCCATGGTGATTGGGAAAGAAGCCTTAGGCCCCGCACTCAGCCTTCACCTGGCCTACCTGGCCTCTTTAGCCTCATCTAGACCGCTGTGTGGATGAAAGAATGAATGTCGGCCAATGAGCACATGTCCTCGTTGCCTTTGAAGGATTAGGCTCCTTGCCTGGGCAGAAGACAGCCAAGGTCAGCCTGAGCCTAGACACCTGGTGACCTGTGACACTGCAGGCAGTGAGAGATGTTGATTTTCATGCTCATGTATCCGCAGGTGGCGGATTCAGAGTGGTCGGAGAAGAAGTGTAACTCGGGATGACACACACACGAGGGCACGGGCCAAAGGTCAGGGAAAATAGCTGAGGTCGTGGAGCTCTAGCGGAGCCAGTGTAGGGCCCAGGCCTCCCTCCTGTACGTGGCAAAGAGGTGATCCATATGCCGCCATGCGCAGACTCTGGACTGCTGGGGCCCTGGACGCCCGGATTGCGGCCTTGTCTTCGGAGAAGTGACACACATGCACTGTGCCAGCGGAGGCTGTGGCCCAGCAGAGGGCAAACTCTTGAAAATGGAGGCTTCAGTTGACTTTGCCTGTGCTCTCCTTTGGCTGAGTGCCATCGTGTGTTTCCTAGCAGGAGAAGGCATTCGTGGAGAGAGGCGGATTCCACGTGTGCAGGCAAAGTGTGTGCTGAGATGATGAGTGGCTGGAGACCAGGGTGGACTCTTCAGACCCAGGATAGACCTCTGGCAGGTATGTGTCAATGTTTTCTGCCCATGGCACTCAGCCGGGTATTTGCATAGAATGTTCTCCACGGAATTAGTAGTCTCCGGAGAGGCTGCTGCATGTCAGCAAGCTTCACCTGGCCAGGTCCGCCCGTGATGTGGCTCCCCAATCAATGGCTACTCTCTAGACCTTCCAGATAGACTAGCAGATCTTCTCTGCCCATGGGCAACCAGTAGAGCCAGAGGCCTTCCCCCTTTGCTCTTTGGTCTCTAGGCCCTCTGTCAGGCACTCCAAGGTGTGAAGTGACAAGGGGGAGAAGGAAGAGATTTGAGAGAACGAACACATCCAGAGAGAGACAGAGAGAGGCAAGAGATGCTGAGTGGGGATGCCTTGCGTAGTGATATCCTGAGGAAAGTGGGAAAGAGGTACCTGGCCTGCTGTGCCAATGCCCTGAAGCAGTCCGCACCAGGGGCTCCCTTGTGCCTGCGTAGCCTTTCCCAGGGTGTGCTCAAATCCTGTGGCCACTAGGTGTCATAGGTCACAATGGAGGGCCCTGTGTCATCTGCCTGGCGGGCCGGATCTCTGTCATTGGCTCAAGTCTTGTCAGCAGGCCCATCACAAGCTCCGCCCACTCTTGCGGTGGGGGGACTGTCTCTATGGTGATGGCAAAGGAGCCTCAGCCCCACCCACCTGGCCTTGACTTCACCTACCTGGCCCGCTGACCCTCACTCAGACCTGTGTGTTGCTCCAAATGAATGTCCGCCAGTGCCCGGGTGTCAGCATCTGGGATAAAGGATTGGGGACCTTGCCTGGGGCAGATGGCAGCCTAGGTCAGCGGGTACCTGGAAGTCTACTGCCTTGTGACACTGCTGCCAGTGACAAATGGTGACTCCCACACTCACACATCCCCTGGTGGCAGAATGATAGTGATGGGTGGAGAAACATCGCTCCGGAGCACACGTTCCGTGGGGCACCAGCCAAAGCAAAGGCCAGGGCCCGTAGTGGACGTCGTGGAGCTGAATGGCGAGCCAGTGAAGGGCCCAAGGATCCCTCCTGTATGTGGCGAACAGGTCATCCGTGTCCCCCCGTCCATAAACCATGGAACTGCTGGGGCCCAGGCTGCCAGGATTTCGGCCTTGCCTTCGGAGCCCGGCCACATACGCGGCCTTGCAGCGGAGGCGGGGACATGTAGACAGCCAAAATTTGGAAAATGGCAGTGTTTCCTCGATTTCCCTGGCATCGGCCTTTTTGAGCGGCTTGCTTTTTTTCCTGGTAGGATAGGGCCCTGCCGGAGAAAGGCAGGATTACGTGTGCGGGAAAGGTGTGTGCTGAGAGGGTGACGACGTTGAGACCATGTTGGGATCTTTAGTCCCAGGAGAGGCCCCTGGAGGGTGTGGGTCAGTGTTCTCTACCCATCCCACTTGGCGGGGGGAGGTTTTCACCATACAAAGCAGCAGCGGAATTATTCGTCGCCGGAGGGGTTGCATCTGCCCACAAGCTCCACCTGGCCAGGGTCCGCCCCTACTGTATTGTCCATGTCAGTCAACAGAAGCTAAGACCTTCCAGAGAGACTACCTGCTCTTCTCTACCCACGGGGAAGCACTACAGCCAGAAGCCTCCCCCGTTTCATCTCTAGGCTCTCTCTCAGGCCCCTCATACTTGTGATGTGTCTCAGGGGCCGAAGGAAGAGATTTCTCCGAATGAACACATACACAGAGGGGCCATAGATGCAGAGGAAGGGCGCCTTGCCTACTGATATCCTAGCGTAAGTGGAAAAGTGGAACCTGCCTGCCGGCCCAGTGTGTGGAACGTGTCCACATCAGGGGCTGCCTACTGTGAGGTGATTCCCTGGGTGCCCTGGATTTTGTGGCCCAAAAGAGAAGGGGCCGTCGTGTGTCCATGGGTAAAATGGAGGGCACTGCGGAAGTGGCCGCTTAGGCTGGACCTCTCCTATTGGCTCGGTGTTTGTGACCCGTCCCCGTCAGAAGTTCCGGCCAGCCTTGCGGTGGCTGTCTCCATGGTGATTGGGAAAGAAGCCTTAGGCCCCGCACTCAGCCTTCACCTGGCCTACCTGGCCTCTTTAGCCTCATCTAGACCGCTGTGTGGATGAAAGAATGAATGTCGGCCAATGAGCACATGTCCTCGTTGCCTTTGAAGGATTAGGCTCCTTGCCTGGGCAGAAGACAGCCAAGGTCAGCCTGAGCCTAGACACCTGGTGACCTGTGACACTGCAGGCAGTGAGAGATGTTGATTTTCATGCTCATGTATCCGCAGGTGGCGGATTCAGAGTGGTCGGAGAAGAAGTGTAACTCGGGATGACACACACACGAGGGCACGGGCCAAAGGTCAGGGAAAATAGCTGAGGTCGTGGAGCTCTAGCGGAGCCAGTGTAGGGCCCAGGCCTCCCTCCTGTACGTGGCAAAGAGGTGATCCATATGCCGCCATGCGCAGACTCTGGACTGCTGGGGCCCTGGACGCCCGGATTGCGGCCTTGTCTTCGGAGAAGTGACACACATGCACTGTGCCAGCGGAGGCTGTGGCCCAGCAGAGGGCAAACTCTTGAAAATGGAGGCTTCAGTTGACTTTGCCTGTGCTCTCCTTTGGCTGAGTGCCATCGTGTGTTTCCTAGCAGGAGAAGGCATTCGTGGAGAGAGGCGGATTCCACGTGTGCAGGCAAAGTGTGTGCTGAGATGATGAGTGGCTGGAGACCAGGGTGGACTCTTCAGACCCAGGATAGACCTCTGGCAGGTATGTGTCAATGTTTTCTGCCCATGGCACTGAGCCGGGTATTTGCATAGAATGTTCTCCGCGGAATTAGTAGTCTCCGGAGAGGCTGCTGCATGTCAGCAAGCTTCATCTGGCCAGGTCCGCCCGTGATGTGGCTCCCCAATCAATGGCTACTCTCTAGACCTTCCAGATAGACTAGCAGATCTTCTCTGCCCATGGGCAACCAGTAGAGCCAGAGGCCTTCCCCCTTTGCTCTTTGGTCTCTAGGCCCTCTGTCAGGCACTCCGAGGTGTGAAGTGACAAGGGGGAGAAGGAAGAGATTTGAGAGAACGAACACATCCAGAGAGAGACAGAGAGAGGCAAGAGATGCTGAGTGGGGACGCCTTGCGTAGTGATATCCTGAGGAAAGTGGGAAAGAGGTACCTGGCCTGCTGTGCCAATGCCCTGAAGCAGTCCGAACCAGGGGCTCCCTTGTGCCTGCGTAGCCTTTCCCAGGGTGTGCTCAAATCCTGTGGCCACTAGGTGTCATAGGTCACAATGGAGGGCCCTGTGTCATCTGCCTGGCGGGCCGGATCTCTGTCATTGGCTCAAGTCTTGTCAGCAGGCCCATCACAAGCTCCGCCCACTCTTGCGGTGGGGGGACTGTCTCTATGGTGATGGCAAAGGAGCCTCAGCCCCACCCACCTGGCCTTGACTTCACCTACCTGGCCTGCTGACCCTCACTCAGACCTGTGTGTTGCTCCAAATGAATGTCCGCCAGTGCCCGGGTGTCAGCATCTGGGATAAAGGATTGGGGACCTTGCCTGGGGCAGATGGCAGCCTAGGTCTGCGGGTACCTGGAAGTCTACTGCCTTGTGACACTGCTGCCAGTGACAAATGGTGACTCCCACACTCACACATCCCCTGGTGGCAGAATGATAGTGATGGGTGGAGAAACATCGCTCCGGAGCACACGTTCCGTGGGGCACCAGCCAAAGCAAAGGCCAGGGCCGGTAGTGGACGTCGTGGAGCTGAATGGCGAGGCAGTGAAGGGCCCAAGGATCCCTCCTGTATGTGGCGAACAGGTCATCCGTGTCCCCCCGTCCATAAAGCATGGGACTGCTGGGGCCCAGGCTGCCAGGATTTCGGCCTTGCCTTCGGAGCCCGGCCACATACGCGGCCTTGCAGCGGAGGCGGGGACATGTAGACAGCCAAAATTTGGAAAATGGCAGTGTTTCCTCGATTTCCCTGGCATCGGCCTTTTTGAGCGGCTTGCTTTTTTTCCTGGTAGGATAGGGCCCTGCCGGAGAAAGGCAGGATTACGTGTGCGGGAAAGGTGTGTGCTGAGAGGGTGACGACGTTGAGACCATGTTGGGATCTTTAGTCCCAGGAGAGGCCCCTGGAGGGTGTGGGTCAGTGTTCTCTACCCATCCCACTTGGCGGGGGGAGGTTTTCACCATACAAAGCAGCAGCGGAATTATTCGTCGCCGGAGGGGTTGCATCTGCCCACAAGCTCCACCTGGCCAGGGTCCGCCCCTACTGTATTGTCCATGTCAGTCAACAGAAGCTAAGACCTTCCAGAGAGACTACCTGCTCTTCTCTACCCACGGGGAAGCACTACAGCCAGAAGCCTCCCCCGTTTCATCTCTAGGCTCTCTTTCAGGCCCCTCATACTTGTGATGTGTCTCAGGGGCAGAAGGAAGAGATTTCTCCGAATGAACACATACACAGAGGGGCCATAGATGCTGAGGAAGGGCGCCTTGCCTACTGATATCCTAGCGTAAGTGGAAAAGTGGAACCTGCCTGCCGGCCCAGTGTGTGGAACGTGTCCACATCAGGGGCTGCCTACTGTGAGGTGATTCCCTGGGTGCCCTGGATTTTGTGGCCCAAAAGAGAAGGGGCCGTCGTGTGTCCATGGGTAAAATGGAGGGCACTGCGGAAGTGGCCGCTTAGGCTAGACCTCTCCTATTGGCTGGGTGTTTGTGACCCGTCCCCGTCAGAAGTTCCGGCCAGCCTTGCGGTGGCTGTCTCCATGGTGATTGGGAAAGAAGCCTTAGGCCCCGCACTCAGCCTTCACCTGGCCTACCTGGCCTCTTTAGCCTCATCTAGACCGCTGTGTGGATGAAAGAATGAATGTCGGCCAATGAGCACATGTCCTCGTTGCCTTTGAAGGATTAGGCTCCTTGCCTGGGCAGAAGACAGCCAAGGTCAGCCTGAGCCTAGACACCTGGTGACCTGTGACACTGCAGGCAGTGAGAGATGTTGATTTTCATGCTCATGTATCCGCAGGTGGTGGATTCAGAGTGGTCGGAGAAGAAGTGTAACTCGGGATGACACACACACGAGGGCACGGGCCAAAGGTCAGGGAAAATAGCTGAGGTCGTGGAGCTCTAGCGGAGCCAGTGTAGGGCCCAGGCCTCCCTCCTGTACGTGGCAAAGAGGTGATCCATATGCCGCCATGCACAGACTCTGGACTGCTAGGGCCCTGGACGCCCGGATTGCGGCCTTGTCTTCGGAGAAGTGACACACATGCACTGTGCCAGCGGAGGCTGTGGCCCAGCAGAGGGCAAACTCTTGAAAATGGAGGCTTCAGTTGACTTTGCCTGTGCTCTCCTTTGGCTGAGTGCCATCGTGTGTTTCCTAGCAGGAGAAGGCATTCGTGCAGAGAGGCGGATTCCACGTGTGCAGGCAAAGTGTGTGCTGAGATGATGAGTGGCTGGAGACCAGGGTGGACTCTTCAGACCCAGGATAGACCTCTGGCAGGTATGTGTCAATGTTTTCTGCCCATGGCACTCAGCCGGGTATTTGCATAGAATGTTCTCCGCGGAATTAGTAGTCTCCGGAGAGGCTGCTGCATGTCAGCAAGCTTCACCTGGCCAGGTCCGCCCGTGATGTGGCTCCCCAATCAATGGCTACTCTCTAGACCTTCCAGATAGACTAGCAGATCTTCTCTGCCCATGGGCAACCAGTAGAGCCAGAGGCCTTCCCCCTTTGCTCTTTGGTCTCTAGGCCCTCTGTCAGGCACTCCAAGGTGTGAAGTGACAAGGGGGAGAAGGAAGAGATTTGAGAGAAGGAACACATCCAGAGAGAGACAGAGAGAGGCAAGAGATGCTGAGTGGGGATGCCTTGCGTAGTGATATCCTGAGGAAAGTGGGAAAGAGGTACCTGGCCTGCTGTGCCAATGCCCTGAAGCAGTCCGCACCAGGGGCTCCCTTGTGCCTGCGTAGCCTTTCCCAGGGTGTGCTCAAATCCTGTGGCCACTAGGTGTCATAGGTCACAATGGAGGGCCCTGTGTCATCTGCCTGGCGGGCCGCATCTCTGCCATTGGCTCAAGTCTTGTCAGCAGGCCCATCACAAGCTCCGCCCACTCTTGCGGTGGGGGGACTGTCTCTATGGTGATGGCAAAGGAGCCTCAGCCCCGCCCACCTGGCCTTGACTTCACCTACCTGGCCCGCTGACCCTCACTCAGACCTGTGTGTTGCTCCAAATGAATGTCCACCAGTGCCCGGGTGTCAGCATCTGGGATAAAGGATTGGGGACCTTGCCTGGGGCAGAAGGCAGCCTAGGTCAGCGGGTACCTGGAAGTCTACTGCCTTGTGACACTGCTGCCAGTGACAAATGGTGACTCCCACACTCACACATCCCCTGGTGGCAGAATGATAGTGATGGGTGGAGAAACATCGCTCCGGAGCACACGTTCCGTGGGGCACCAGCCAAAGCAAAGGCCAGGGCCGGTAGTGGACGTCGTGGAGCTGAATGGCGAGCCAGTGAAGGGCCCAAGGATCCCTCCTGTATGTGGCGAACAGGTCATCCGTGTCCCCCCGTCCATAAAGCATGGGACTGCTGGGGCCCAGGCTGCCAGGATTTCGGCCTTGCCTTCGGAGCCCGGCCACATACGCGGCCTTGCAGCGGAGGCGGGGACAGGTAGACAGCCAAAATTTGGAAAATGGCAGTGTTTCCTCGATTTCCCTGGCATCGGCCTTTTTGAGCGGCTTGCTTTTTTTCCTGGTAGGATAGGGCCCTGCCGGAGAAAGGCAGGATTACGTGTGCGGGAAAGGTGTGTGCTGAGAGGGTGACGACGTTGAGACCATGTTGGGATCTTTAGTCCCAGGAGAGGCCCCTGGAGGGTGTGGGTCAGTGTTCTCTACCCATCCCACTTGGCGGGGGGAGGTTTTCACCATACAAAGCAGCAGCGGAATTATTCGTCGCCGGAGGGGTTGCATCTGCCCACAAGCTCCACCTGGCCAGGGTCCGCCCCTACTGTATTGTCCATGTCAGTCAACAGAAGCTAAGACCTTCCAGAGAGACTACCTGCTCTTCTCTACCCACGGGGAAGCACTACAGCCAGAAGCCTCCCCCGTTTCATCTCTAGGCTCTCTCTCAGGCCCCTCATACTTGTGATGTGTCTCAGGGGCAGAAGGAAGAGATTTCTCCGAATGAACACATACACAGAGGGGCCATAGATGCTGAGGAAGGGCGCCTTGCCTACTGATATCCTAGCGTAAGTGGAAAAGTGGAACCTGCCTGCCGGCCCAGTGTGTGGAACGTGTCCACATCAGGGGCTGCCTACTGTGAGGTGATTCCCTGTGTGCCCTGGATTTTGTGGCCCAAAAGAGAAGGGGCCGTCGTGTGTCCATGGGTAAAATGGAGGGCACTGCGGAAGTGGCCGCTTAGGCTGGACCTCTCCTATTGGCTGGGTGTTTGTGACCCGTCCCCGTCAGAAGTTCCGGCCAGCCTTGCGGTGGCTGTCTCCATGGTGATTGGGAAAGAAGCCTTAGGCCCCGCACTCAGCCTTCACCTGGCCTACCTGGCCTCTTTAGCCTCATCTAGACCGCTGTGTGGATGAAAGAATGAATGTCGGCCAATGACCACATGTCCTCGTTGCCTTTGAAGGATTAGGCTCCTTGCCTGGGCAGAAGACAGCCAAGGTCAGCCTGAGCCTAGACACCTGGTGACCTGTGACACTGCAGGCAGTGAGAGATGTTGATTTTCATGCTCATGTATCCGCAGGTGGCGGATTCAGAGTGGTCGGAGAAGAAGTGTAACTCGGGATGACACACACACGAGGGCACGGGCCAAAGGTCAGGGAAAATAGCTGAGGTCGTGGAGCTCTAGCGGAGCCAGTGTAGGGCCCAGGCCTCCCTCCTGTACGTGGCAAAGAGGTGATCCATATGCCGCCATGCACAGACTCTGGACTGCTAGGGCCCTGGACGCCCGGATTGCGGCCTTGTCTTCGGAGAAGTGACACACATGCACTGTGCCAGCGGAGGCTGTGGCCCAGCAGAGGGCAAACTCTTGAAAATGGAGGCTTCAGTTGACTTTGCCTGTGCTCTCCTTTGGCTGAGTGCCATCGTGTGTTTCCTAGCAGGAGAAGGCATTCGTGCAGAGAGGCGGATTCCACGTGTGCAGGCAAAGTGTGTGCTGAGATGATGAGTGGCTGGAGACCAGGGTGGACTCTTCAGACCCAGGATAGACCTCTGGCAGGTATGTGTCAATGTTTTCTGCCCATGGCACTCAGCCGGGTATTTGCATAGAATGTTCTCCGCGGAATTAGTAGTCTCCGGAGAGGCTGCTGCATGTCAGCAAGCTTCACCTGGCCAGGTCCGCCCGTGATGTGGCTCCCCAGTCAATGGCTACTCTCTAGACCTTCCAGATAGACTAGCAGATCTTCTCTGCCCATGGGCAACCAGTAGAGCCAGAGGCCTTCCCCCTTTGCTCTTTGGTCTCTAGGCCCTCTGTCAGGCACTCCAAGGTGTGAAGTGACAAGGGGGAGAAGGAAGAGATTTGAGAGAACGAACACATCCAGAGAGAGACAGAGAGAGGCAAGAGATGCTGAGTGGGGATGCCTTGCGTAGTGATATCCTGAGGAAAGTGGGAAAGAGGTACCTGGCCTGCTGTGCCAATGCCCTGAAGCAGTCCGCACCAGGGGCTCCCTTGTGCCTGCGTAGCCTTTCCCAGGGTGTGCTCAAATCCTGTGGCCACTAGGTGTCATAGGTCACAATGGAGGGCCCTGTGTCATCTGCCTGGCGGGCCGCATCTCTGCCATTGGCTCAAGTCTTGTCAGCAGGCCCATCACAAGCTCCGCCCACTCTTGCGGTGGGGGGACTGTCTCTATGGTGATGGCAAAGGAGCCTCAGCCCCGCCCACCTGGCCTTGACTTCACCTACCTGGCCCGCTGACCCTCACTCAGACCTGTGTGTTGCTCCAAATGAATGTCCACCAGTGCCCGGGTGTCAGCATCTGGGATAAAGGATTGGGGACCTTGCCTGGGGCAGAAGGCAGCCTAGGTCAGCGGGTACCTGGAAGTCTACTGCCTTGTGACACTGCTGCCAGTGACAAATGGTGACTCCCACACTCACACATCCCCTGGTGGCAGAATGATAGTGATGGGTGGAGAAACATCGCCCGGAGCACACGTTCCGTGGGGCACCAGCCAAAGCAAAGGCCAGGGCCGGTAGTGGACGTCGTGGAGCTGAATGGCGAGCCAGTGAAGGGCCCAAGGATCCCTCCTGTATGTGGCGAACAGGTCATCCGTGTCCCCCCGTCCATAAAGCATGGGACTGCTGGGGCCCAGGCTGCCAGGATTTCGGCCTTGCCTTCGGAGCCCGGCCACATACGCGGCCTTGCAGCGGAGGCGGGGACAGGTAGACAGCCAAAATTTGGAAAATGGCAGTGTTTCCTCGATTTCCCTGGCATCGGCCTTTTTGAGCGGCTTGCTTTTTTTCCTGGTAGGATAGGGCCCTGCCGGAGAAAGGCAGGATTACGTGTGCGGGAAAGGTGTGTGCTGAGAGGGTGACGACGTTGAGACCATGTTGGGATCTTTAGTCCCAGGAGAGGCCCCTGGAGGGTGTGGGTCAGTGTTCTCTACCCATCCCACTTGGCGGGGGGAGGTTTTCACCATACAAAGCAGCAGCGGAATTATTCGTCGCCGGAGGGGTTGCATCTGCCCACAAGCTCCCCCTGGCCAGGGTCCGCCCCTACTGTATTGTCCATGTCAGTCAACAGAAGCTAAGACCTTCCAGAGAGACTACCTGCTCTTCTCTACCCATGGGGAAGCACTACAGCCAGAAGCCTCCCCCGTTTCATCTCTAGGCTCTCTCTCAGGCCCCTCATACTTGTGATGTGTCTCAGGGGCAGAAGGAAGAGATTTCTCCGAATGAACACATACACAGAGGGGCCATAGATGCTGAGGAAGGGCGCCTTGCCTACTGATATTCTAGCGTAAGTGGAAAAGTGGAACCTGCCTGCCGGCCCAGTGTGTGGAACGTGTCCACATCAGGGGCTGCCTACTGTGAGGTGATTCCCTGGGTGCCCTGGATTTTGTGGCCCAAAAGAGAAGGGGCCGTCGTGTGTCCATAGGTAAAATGGAGGGCACTGCGGAAGTGGCCGCTTATGCTGGACCTCTCCTATTGGCTCGGTGTTTGTGACCCGTCCCCGTCAGAAGTTCCGGCCAGCCTTGCAGTGGCTGTCTCCATGGTGATTGGGAAAGAAGCCTTAGGCCCCGCACTCAGCCTTCACCTGGCCTACCTGGCCTCTTTAGCCTCATCTAGACCGCTGTGTGGATGAAAGAATGAATGTCGGCCAATGAGCACATGTCCTCGTTGCCTTTGAAGGATTAGGCTCCTTGCCTGGGCAGAAGACAGCCAAGGTCAGCCTGAGCCTAGACACCTGGTGACCTGTGACACTGCAGGCAGTGAGAGATGTTGATTTTCATGCTCATGTATCCGCAGGTGGCGGATTCAGAGTGGTCGGAGAAGAAGTGTAACTCGGGATGACACACACACGAGGGCACGGGCCAAAGGTCAGGGAAAATAGCTGAGGTCGTGGAGCTCTAGCGGAGCCAGTGTAGGGCCCAGGCCTCCCTCCTGTACGTGGCAAAGAGGTGATCCATATGCCGCCATGCACAGACTCTGGACTGCTAGGGCCCTGGACGCCCGGATTGCGGCCTTGTCTTCGGAGAAGTGACACACATGCACTGTGCCAGCGGAGGCTGTGGCCCAGCAGAGGGCAAACTCTTGAAAATGGAGGCTTCAGTTGACTTTGCCTGTGCTCTCCTTTGGCTGAGTGCCATCGTGTGTTTCCTAGCAGGAGAAGGCATTCGTGGAGAGAGGCAGATTCCACGTGTGCAGGCAAAGTGTGTGCTGAGATGATGAGTGGCTGGAGACCAGGGTGGACTCTTCAGACCCAGGATAGACCTCTGGCAGGTATGTGTCAATGTTTTCTGCCCATGGCACTCAGCCGGGTATTTGCATAGAATGTTCTCCGCGGAATTAGTAGTCTCCGGAGAGGCTGCTGCATGTCAGCAAGCTTCACCTGGCCAGGTCCGCCCGTGATGTGGCTCCCCAATCAATGGCTACTCTCTAGACCTTCCAGATAGACTAGCAGATCTTCTCTGCCCATGGGCAACCAGTAGAGCCAGAGGCCTTCCCCCTTTGCTCTTTGGTCTCTAGGCCCTCTGTCAGGCACTCCAAGGTGTGAAGTGACAAGGGGGAGAAGGAAGAGATTTGAGAGAACGAACACATCCAGAGAGAGACAGAGAGAGGCAAGAGATGCTGAGTGGGGATGCCTTGCGTAGTGATATCCTGAGGAAAGTGGGAAAGAGGTACCTGGCCTGCTGTGCCAATGCCCTGAAGCAGTCCGCACCAGGGGCTCCCTTGTGCCTGCGTAGCCTTTCCCAGGGTGTGCTCAAATCCTGTGGCCACTAGGTGTCATAGGTCACAATGGAGGGCCCTGTGTCATCTGCCTGGCGGGCCGCATCTCTGCCATTGGCTCAAGTCTTGTCAGCAGGCCCATCACAAGCTCCGCCCACTCTTGCGGTGGGGGGACTGTCTCTATGGTGATGGCAAAGGAGCCTCAGCCCCGCCCACCTGGCCTTGACTTCACCTACCTGGCCCGCTGACCCTCACTCAGACCTGTGTGTTGCTCCAAATGAATGTCCACCAGTGCCCGGGTGTCAGCATCTGGGATAAAGGATTGGGGACCTTGCCTGGGGCAGAAGGCAGCCTAGGTCAGCGGGTACCTGGAAGTCTACTGCCTTGTGACACTGCTGCCAGTGACAAATGGTGACTCCCACACTCACACATCCCCTGGTGGCAGAATGATAGTGATGGGTGGAGAAACATCGCTCCGGAGCACACGTTCCGTGGGGCACCAGCCAAAGCAAAGGCCAGGGCCGGTAGTGGACGTCGTGGAGCTGAATGGCGAGCCAGTGAAGGGCCCAAGGATCCCTCCTGTATGTGGCGAACAGGTCATCCGTGTCCCCCCGTCCATAAAGCATGGGACTGCTGGGGCCCAGGCTGCCAGGATTTCGGCCTTGCCTTCGGAGCCCGGCCACATACGCGGCCTTGCAGCGGAGGCGGGGACAGGTAGACAGCCAAAATTTGGAAAATGGCAGTGTTTCCTCGATTTCCCTGGCATCGGCCTTTTTGAGCGGCTTGCTTTTTTTCCTGGTAGGATAGGGCCCTGCCGGAGAAAGGCAGGATTACGTGTGCGGGAAAGGTGTGTGCTGAGAGGGTGACGACGTTGAGACCATGTTGGGATCTTTAGTCCCAGGAGAGGCCCCTGGAGGGTGTGGGTCAGTGTTCTCTACCCATCCCACTTGGCGGGGGGAGGTTTTCACCATACAAAGCAGCAGCGGAATTATTCGTCGCCGGAGGGGTTGCATCTGCCCACAAGCTCCACCTGGCCAGGGTCCGCCCCTACTGTATTGTCCATGTCAGTCAACAGAAGCTAAGACCTTCCAGAGAGACTACCTGCTCTTCTCTACCCACGGGGAAGCACTACAGCCAGAAGCCTCCCCCGTTTCATCTCTAGGCTCTCTCTCAGGCCCCTCATTCTTCTGATGTGTCTCAGGGGCAGAAGGAAGAGATTTCTCCGAATGAACACATACACAGAGGGGCCATAGATGCTGAGGAAGGGCGCCTTGCCTACTGATATCCTAGCGTAAGTGGAAAAGTGGAACCTGCCTGCTGGCCCAGTGTGTGGAACGTGTCCACATCAGGGGCTGCCTACTGTGAGGTGATTCTCTGGGTGCCCTGGATTTTGTGGCCCAAAAGAGAAGGGGCCGTCGTGTGTCCATGGGTAAAATGGAGGGCACTGCGGAAGTGGCCGCTTAGGCTGGACCTCTCCTATTGGCTGGGTGTTTGTGACCCGTCCCCGTCAGAAGTTCCGGCCAGCCTTGCGGTGGCTGTCTCCATGGTGATTGGGAAAGAAGCCTTAGGCCCCGCACTCAGCCTTCACCTGGCCTACCTGGCCTCTTTAGCCTCATCTAGACTGCTGTGTGGATGAAAGAATGAATGTCGGCCAATGACCACATGTCCTCGTTGCCTTTGAAGGATTAGGCTCCTTGCCTGGGCAGAAGACAGCCAAGGTCAGCCTGAGCCTAGACACCTGGTGACCTGTGACACTGCAGGCAGTGAGAGATGTTGATTTTCATGCTCATGTATCCGCAGGTGGCGGATTCAGAGTGGTCGGAGAAGAAGTGTAACTCGGGATGACACACACACGAGGGCACGGGCCAAAGGTCAGGGAAAATAGCTGAGGTCGTGGAGCTCTAGCGGAGCCAGTGTAGGGCCCAGGCCTCCCTCCTGTACGTGGCAAAGAGGTGATCCATATGCCGCCATGCACAGACTCTGGACTGCTAGGGCCCTGGACGCCCGGATTGCGGCCTTGTCTTCGGAGAAGTGACACACATGCACTGTGCCAGCGGAGGCTGTGGCCCAGCAGAGGGCAAACTCTTGAAAATGGAGGCTTCAGTTGACTTTGCCTGTGCTCTCCTTTGGCTGAGTGCCATCGTGTGTTTCCTAGCAGGAGAAGGCATTCGTGGAGAGAGGCGGATTCCACGTGTGCAGGCAAAGTGTGTGCTGAGATGATGAGTGGCTGGAGACCAGGGTGGACTCTTCAGACCCAGGATAGACCTCTGGCAGGTATGTGTCAATGTTTTCTGCCCATGGCACTCAGCCGGGTATTTGCATAGAATGTTCTCCGCGGAATTAGTAGTCTCCGGAGAGGCTGCTGCATGTCAGCAAGCTTCACCTGGCCAGGTCCGCCCGTGATGTGGCTCCCCAGTCAATGGCTACTCTCTAGACCTTCCAGATAGACTAGCAGATCTTCTCTGCCCATGGGCAACCAGTAGAGCCAGAGGCCTTCCCCCTTTGCTCTTTGGTCTCTAGGCCCTCTGTCAGGCACTCCTAGGTGTGAAGTGACAAGGGGGAGAAGGAAGAGATTTGAGAGAACGAACACATCCAGAGAGAGACAGAGAGAGGCAAGAGATGCTGAGTGGGGATGCCTTGCGTAGTGATATCCTGAGGAAAGTGGGAAAGAGGTACCTGGCCTGCTGTGCCAATGCCCTGAAGCAGTCCGCACCAGGGGCTCCCTTGTGCCTGCGTAGCCTTTCCCAGGGTGTGCTCAAATCCTGTGGCCACTAGGTGTCATAGGTCACAATGGAGGGCCCTGTGTCATCTGCCTGGCGGGCCGCATCTCTGCCATTGGCTCAAGTCTTGTCAGCAGGCCCATCACAAGCTCCGCCCACTCTTGCGGTGGGGGGACTGTCTCTATGGTGATGGCAAAGGAGCCTCAGCCCCGCCCACCTGGCCTTGACTTCACCTACCTGGCCCGCTGACCCTCACTCAGACCTGTGTGTTGCTCCAAATGAATGTCCGCCAGTGCCCGGGTGTCAGCATCTGGGATAAAGGATTGGGGACCTTGCCTGGGGCAGAAGGCAGCCTAGGTCAGCGGGTACCTGGAAGTCTACTGCCTTGTGACACTGCTGCCAGTGACAAATGGTGACTCCCACACTCACACATCCCCTGGTGGCAGAATGATAGTGATGGGTGGAGAAACATCGCTCCGGAGCACACGTTCCGTGGGGCACCAGCCAAAGCAAAGGCCAGGGCCGGTAGTGGACGTCGTGGAGCTGAATGGCGAGCCAGTGAAGGGCCCAAGGATCCCTCCTGTATGTGGCGAACAGGTCATCCGTGTCCCCCCGTCCATAAAGCATGGGACTGCTGGGGCCCAGGCTGCCAGGATTTCGGCCTTGCCTTCGGAGCCCGGCCACATACGCGGCCTTGCAGCGGAGGCGGGGACATGTAGACAGCCAAAATTTGGAAAATGGCAGTGTTTCCTCGATTTCCCTGGCATCGGCCTTTTTGAGCGGCTTGCTTTTTTTCCTGGTAGGATAGGGCCCTGCCGGAGAAAGGCAGGATTACGTGTGCGGGAAAGGTGTGTGCTGAGAGGGTGACGACGTTGAGACCATGTTGGGATCTTTAGTCCCAGGAGAGGCCCCTGGAGGGTGTGGGTCAGTGTTCTCTACCCATCCCACTTGGCGGGGGGAGGTTTTCACCATACAAAGCAGCAGCGGAATTATTCGTCGCCGGAGGGGTTGCATCTGCCCACAAGCTCCACCTGGCCAGGGTCCGCCCCTACTGTATTGTCCATGTCAGTCAACAGAAGCTAAGACCTTCCAGAGAGACTACCTGCTCTTCTCTACCCACGGGGAAGCACTACAGCCAGAAGCCTCCCCCGTTTCATCTCTAGGCTCTCTCTCAGGCCCCTCATACTTGTGATGTGTCTCAGGGGCAGAAGGAAGAGATTTCTCCGAATGAACACATACACAGAGGGGCCATAGATGCTGAGGAAGGGCGCCTTGCCTACTGATATCCTAGCGTAAGTGGAAAAGTGGAACCTGCCTGCTGGCCCAGTGTGTGGAACGTGTCCACATCAGGGGCTGCCTACTGTGAGGTGATTCTCTGGGTGCCCTGGATTTTGTGGCCCAAAAGAGAAGGGGCCGTCGTGTGTCCATGGGTAAAATGGAGGGCACTGCGGAAGTGGCCGCTTAGGCTGGACCTCTCCTATTGGCTGGGTGTTTGTGACCCGTCCCCGTCAGAAGTTCCGGCCAGCCTTGCGGTGGCTGTCTCCATGGTGATTGGGAAAGAAGCCTTAGGCCCCGCACTCAGCCTTCACCTGGCCTACCTGGCCTCTTTAGCCTCATCTAGACTGCTGTGTGGATGAAAGAATGAATGTCGGCCAATGACCACATGTCCTCGTTGCCTTTGAAGGATTAGGCTCCTTGCCTGGGCAGAAGACAGCCAAGGTCAGCCTGAGCCTAGACACCTGGTGACCTGTGACACTGCAGGCAGTGAGAGATGTTGATTTTCATGCTCATGTATCCGCAGGTGGCGGATTCAGAGTGGTCGGAGAAGAAGTGTAACTCGGGATGACACACACACGAGGGCACGGGCCAAAGGTCAGGGAAAATAGCTGAGGTCGTGGAGCTCTAGCGGAGCCAGTGTAGGGCCCAGGCCTCCCTCCTGTACGTGGCAAAGAGGTGATCCATATGCCGCCATGCACAGACTCTGGACTGCTAGGGCCCTGGACGCCCGGATTGCGGCCTTGTCTTCGGAGAAGTGACACACATGCACTGTGCCAGCGGAGGCTGTGGCCCAGCAGAGGGCAAACTCTTGAAAATGGAGGCTTCAGTTGACTTTGCCTGTGCTCTCCTTTGGCTGAGTGCCATCGTGTGTTTCCTAGCAGGAGAAGGCATTCGTGGAGAGAGGCGGATTCCACGTGTGCAGGCAAAGTGTGTGCTGAGATGATGAGTGGCTGGAGACCAGGGTGGACTCTTCAGACCCGGGATAGACCTCTGGCAGGTATGTGTCAATGTTTTCTGCCCATGGCACTCAGCCGGGTATTTGCATAGAATGTTCTCCGCGGAATTAGTAGTCTCCGGAGAGGCTGCTGCATGTCAGCAAGCTTCACCTGGCCAGGTCCGCCCGTGATGTGGCTCCCCAGTCAATGGCTACTCTCTAGACCTTCCAGATAGACTAGCAGATCTTCTCTGCCCATGGGCAACCAGTAGAGCCAGAGGCCTTCCCCCTTTGCTCTTTGGTCTCTAGGCCCTCTGTCAGGCACTCCTAGGTGTGAAGTGACAAGGGGGAGAAGGAAGAGATTTGAGAGAACGAACACATCCAGAGAGAGACAGAGAGAGGCAAGAGATGCTGAGTGGGGATGCCTTGCGTAGTGATATCCTGAGGAAAGTGGGAAAGAGGTACCTGGCCTGCTGTGCCAATGCCCTGAAGCAGTCCGCACCAGGGGCTCCCTTGTGCCTGCGTAGCCTTTCCCAGGGTGTGCTCAAATCCTGTGGCCACTAGGTGTCATAGGTCACAATGGAGGGCCCTGTGTCATCTGCCTGGCGGGCCGGATCTCTGCCATTGGCTCAAGTCTTGTCAGCAGGCCCATCACAAGCTCCGCCCACTCTTGCGGTGGGGGGACTGTCTCTATGGTGATGGCAAAGGAGCCTCAGCCCCGCCCACCTGGCCTTGACTTCACCTACCTGGCCCGCTGACCCTCACTCAGACCTGTGTGTTGCTCCAAATGAATGTCCGCCAGTGCCCGGGTGTCAGCATCTGGGATAAAGGATTGGGGACCTTGCCTGGGGCAGAAGGCAGCCTAGGTCAGCGGGTACCTGGAAGTCTACTGCCTTGTGACACTGCTGCCAGTGACAAATGGTGACTCCCACACTCACACATCCCCTGGTGGCAGAATGATAGTGATGGGTGGAGAAACATCGCTCCGGAGCACACGTTCCGTGGGGCACCAGCCAAAGCAAAGGCCAGGGCCGGTAGTGGACGTCGTGGAGCTGAATGGCGAGCCAGTGAAGGGCCCAAGGATCCCTCCTGTATGTGGCGAACAGGTCATCCGTGTCCCCCCGTCCATAAAGCATGGGACTGCTGGGGCCCAGGCTGCCAGGATTTCGGCCTTGCCTTCGGAGCCCGGCCACATACGCGGCCTTGCAGCGGAGGCGGGGACATGTAGACAGCCAAAATTTGGAAAATGGCAGTGTTTCCTCGATTTCCCTGGCATCGGCCTTTTTGAGCGGCTTGCTTTTTTTCCTGGTAGGATAGGGCCCTGCCGGAGAAAGGCAGGATTACGTGTGCGGGAAAGGTGTGTGCTGAGAGGGTGACGACGTTGAGACCATGTTGGGATCTTTAGTCCCAGGAGAGGCCCCTGGAGGGTGTGGGTCAGTGTTCTCTACCCATCCCACTTGGCGGGGGGAGGTTTTCACCATACAAAGCAGCAGCGGAATTATTCGTCGCCGGAGGGGTTGCATCTGCCCACAAGCTCCACCTGGCCAGGGTCCGCCCCTACTGTATTGTCCATGTCAGTCAACAGAAGCTAAGACCTTCCAGAGAGACTACCTGCTCTTCTCTACCCACGGGGAAGCACTACAGCCAGAAGCCTCCCCCGTTTCATCTCTAGGCTCTCTCTCAGGCCCCTCATACTTGTGATGTGTCTCAGGGGCAGAAGGAAGAGATTTCTCCGAATGAACACATACACAGAGGGGCCCTAGATGCTGAGGAAGGGCGCCTTGCCTACTGATATCCTAGCGTAAGTGGAAAAGTGGAACCTGCCTGCCGGCCCAGTGTGTGGAACGTGTCCACATCAGGGGCTGCCTACTGTGAGGTGATTCCCTGGGTGCCCTGGATTTTGTGGCCCAAAAGAGAAGGGGCCGTCGTGTGTCCATGGGTAAAATGGAGGGCACTGCGGAAGTGGCCGCTTAGGCTAGACCTCTCCTATTGGCTGGGTGTTTGTGACCCGTCCCCGTCAGAAGTTCCGGCCAGCCTTGCGGTGGCTGTATCCATGGTGATTGGGAAAGAAGCCTTAGGCCCCGCACTCAGCCTTCACCTGGCCTACCTGGCCTCTTTAGCCTCATCTAGACCGCTGTGTGGATGAAAGAATGAATGTCAGCCAATGACCACATGTCCTCGTTGCCTTTGAAGGATTAGGCTCCTTGCCTGGGCAGAAGACAGCCAAGGTCAGCCTGAGCCTAGACACCTGGTGACCTGTGACACTGCAGGCAGTGAGAGATGTTGATTTTCATGCTCATGTATCCGCAGGTGGCGGATTCAGAGTGGTCGGAGAAGAAGTGTAACTCGGGATGACACACACACGAGGGCACGGGCCAAAGGTCAGGGAAAATAGCTGAGGTCGTGGAGCTCTAGCGGAGCCAGTGTAGGGCCCAGGCCTCCCTCCTGTACGTGGCAAAGAGGTGATCCATATGCCGCCATGCGCAGACTCTGGACTGCTGGGGCCCTGGACGCCCGGATTGCGGCCTTGTCTTCGGAGAAGTGACACACATGCACTGTGCCAGCGGAGGCTGTGGCCCAGCAGAGGGCAAACTCTTGAAAATGGAGGCTTCAGTTGACTTTGCCTGTGCTCTCCTTTGGCTGAGTGCCATCGTGTGTTTCCTAGCAGGAGAAGGCATTCGTGGAGAGAGGCGGATTCCACGCGTGAAGGCAAAGTGTGTGCTGAGATGATGAGTGGCTGGAGACCAGGGTGGACTCTTCAGACCCAGGATAGACCTCTGGCAGGTATGTGTCAATGTTTTCTGTCCATGGCACTCAGCCGGGTATTTGCATAGAATGTTCTCCGCGGAATTAGTAGTCTCCGGAGAGGCTGCTGCATGTCAGCAAGCTTCACCTGGCCAGGTCCGCCCGTGATGTGGCTCCCCAATCAATGGCTACTCTCTAGACCTTCCAGATAGACTAGCAGATCTTCTCTGCCCATGGGCAACCAGTAGAGCCAGAGGGCTTCCCCCTTTGCTCTTTGGTCTCTAGGCCCTCTGTCAGGCACTCCAAGGTGTGAAGTGACAAGGGGGAGAAGGAAGAGATTTCAGAGAAGGAACACAAGCAGAGAGAGACAGAGAGAGGCAAGAGATGCTGAGTGGGGATGCCTTGCGTAGTGATATCCTGAGGAAAGTGGGAAAGAGGTACCTGGCCTGCTGTGCCAATGCCCTGAAGCAGTCCGCACCAGGGGCTCCCTTGTGCCTGCGTAGCCTTTCCCAGGGTGTGCTCAAATCCTGTGGCCACTAGGTGTCATAGGTCACAATGGAGGGCCCTGTGTCATCTGCCTGGCGGGCCGGATCTCTGCCATTGGCTCAAGTCTTGTCAGCAGGCCCATCACAAGCTCCGCCCACTCTTGCGGTGGGAGGACTGTCTCTATGGTGATGGCAAAGGAGCCTCAGCCCCACCCACCTGGCCTTGACTTCACCTACCTGGCCCGCTGACCCTCACTCAGACCTGTGTGTTGCTCCAAATGAATGTCCGCCAGTGCCCGGGTGTCAGCATCTGGGATAAAGGATTGGGGACCTTGCCTGGGGCAGAAGGCAGCCTAGGTCAGCGGGTACCTGGAAGTCTACTGCCTTGTGACACTGCTGCCAGTGACAAATGGTGACTCCCACACTCACACATCCCCTGGTGGCAGAATGATAGTGATGGGTGGAGAAACATCGCTCCGGAGCACACGTTCCGTGGGGCACCAGCCAAAGCAAAGGCCAGGGCCGGTAGTGGACGTCGTGGAGCTGAATGGCGAGCCAGTGAAGGGCCCAAGGATCCCTCCTGTATGTGGCGAACAGGTCATCCGTGTCCCCCCGTCCATAAAGCATGGGACTGCTGGGGCCCAGGCTGCCAGGATTTCGGCCTTGCCTTCGGAGCCCGGCCACATACGCGGCCTTGCAGCGGAGGCGGGGACATGTAGACAGCCAAAATTTGGAAAATGGCAGTGTTTCCTCGATTTCCCTGGCATCGGCCTTTTTGAGCGGCTTGCTTTTTTTCCTGGTAGGATAGGGCCCTGCCGGAGAAAGGCAGGATTACGTGTGCGGGAAAGGTGTGTGCTGAGAGGGTGACGACGTTGAGACCATGTTGGGATCTTTAGTCCCAGGAGAGGCCCCTGGAGGGTGTGGGTCAGTGTTCTCTACCCATCCCACTTGGCGGGGGGAGGTTTTCACCATACAAAGCAGCAGCGGAATTATTCGTCGCCGGAGGGGTTGCATCTGCCCACAAGCTCCACCTGGCCAGGGTCCGCCCCTACTGTATTGTCCATGTCAGTCAACAGAAGCTAAGACCTTCCAGAGAGACTACCTGCTCTTCTCTACCCACGGGGAAGCACTACAGCCAGAAGCCTCCCCCGTTTCATCTCTAGGCTCTCTCTCAGGCCCCTCATACTTGTGATGTGTCTCAGGGGCAGAAGGAAGAGATTTCTCCGAATGAACACATACACAGAGGGGCCATAGATGCTGAGGAAGGGCGCCTTGCCTACTGATATCCTAGCGTAAGTGGAAAAGTGGAACCTGCCTGCCGGCCCAGTGTGTGGAACGTGTCCACATCAGGGGCTGCCTACTGTGAGGTGATTCCCTGGGTGCCCTGGATTTTGTGGCCCAAAAGAGAAGGGGCCGTCGTGTGTCCATGGGTAAAATGGAGGGCACTGCGGAAGTGGCCGCTTAGGCTGGACCTCTCCTATTGGCTCGGTGTTTGTGACCCGTCCCCGTCAGAAGTTCTGGCCAGCCTTGCGGTGGCTGTCTCCATGGTGATTGGGAAAGAAGCCTTAGGCCCCGCACTAAGCCTTCACCTGGCCTACATGGCCTCTTTAGCCTCATCTAGACCGCTGTGTGGATGAAAGAATGAATGTCGGCCAATGACCACATGTCCTCGTTGCCTTTGAAGGATTAGGCTCCTTGCCTGGGCAGAAGACAGCCAAGGTCAGCCTGAGCCTAGACACCTGGTGACCTGTGACACTGCAGGCAGTGAGAGATGTTGATTTTCATGCTCATGTATCCGCAGGTGGCGGATTCAGAGTGGTCGGGGAAGAAGTGTAACTCGGGATGACACACACACGAGGGCACGGGCCAAAGGTCAGGGAAAATAGCTGAGGTCGTGGAGCTCTAGCGGAGCCAGTGTAGGGCCCAGGCCTCCCTCCTGTACGTGGCAAAGAGGTGATCCATATGCCGCCATGCGCAGACTCTGGACTGCTGGGGCCCTGGACGCCCGGATTGCGGCCTTGTCTTCGGAGAAGTGACACACATGCACTGTGCCAGCGGAGGCTGTGGCCCAGCAGAGGGCAAACTCTTGAAAATGGAGGCTTCAGTTGACTTTGCCTGTGCTCTCCTTTGGCTGAGTGCCATCGTGTGTTTCCTAGCAGGAGAAGGCATTCGTGGAGAGAGGCGGATTCCACGTGTGCAGGCAAAGTGTGTGCTGAGATGATGAGTGGCTGGAGACCAGGGTGGACTCTTCAGACCCAGGATAGACCTCTGGCAGGTATGTGTCAATGTTTTCTGCCCATGGCACTCAGCCGGGTATTTGCATAGAATGTTCTCCGCGGAATTAGTAGTCTCCGGAGAGGCTGCTGCATGTCAGCAAGCTTCACCTGGCCAGGTCCGCCCGTGATGTGGCTCCCCAATCAATGGCTACTCTCTAGACCTTCCAGATAGACTAGCAGATCTTCTCTGCCCATGGGCAACCAGTAGAGCCAGAGGGCTTCCCCCTTTGCTCTTTGGTCTCTAGGCCCTCTGTCAGGCACTCCAAGGTGTGAAGTGACAAGGGGGAGAAGGAAGAGATTTGAGAGAACGAACACATCCAGAGAGAGACAGAGAGAGGCAAGAGATGCTGAGTGGGGACGCCTTGCGTAGTGATATCCTGAGGAAAGTGGGAAAGAGGTACCTGGCCTGCTGTGCCAATGCCCTGAAGCAGTCCGCACCAGGGGCTCCCTTGTGCCTGCGTAGCCTTTCCCAGGGTGTGCTCCAATCCTGTGGCCACTAGGTGTCATAGGTCACAATGGAGGGCCCTGTGTCATCTGCCTGGCGGGCCGGATCTCTGCCATTGGCTCAAGTCTTGTCAGCAGGCCCATCACAAGCTCCGCCCACTCTTGCGGTGGGGGGACTGTCTCTATGGTGATGGCAAAGGAGCCTCAGCCCCGCCCACCTGGCCTTGACTTCACCTACCTGGCCCGCTGACCCTCACTCAGACCTGTGTGTTGCTCCAAATGAATGTCCGCCAGTGCCCGGGTGTCAGCATCTGGGATAAAGGATTGGGGACCTTGCCTGGGGCAGAAGGCAGCCTAGGTCAGCGGGTACCTGGAAGTCTACTGCCTTGTGACACTGCTGCCAGTGACAAATGGTGACTCCCACACTCACACATCCCCTGGTGGCAGAATGATAGTGATGGGTGGAGAAACATCGCTCCGGAGCACACGTTCCGTGGGGCACCAGCCAAAGCAAAGGCCAGGGCCGGTAGTGGACGTCGTGGAGCTGAATGGCGAGCCAGTGAAGGGCCCAAGGATCCCTCCTGTATGTGGCGAACAGGTCATCCGTGTCCCCCCGTCCATAAAGCATGGGACTGCTGGGGCCCAGGCTGCCAGGATTTCGGCCTTGCCTTCGGAGCCCGGCCACATACGCGGCCTTGCAGCGGAGGCGGGGACATGTAGACAGCCAAAATTTGGAAAATGGCAGTGTTTCCTCGATTTCCCTGGCATCGGCCTTTTTGAGCGGCTTGCTTTTTTTCCTGGTAGGATAGGGCCCTGCCGGAGAAAGGCAGGATTACGTGTGCAGGAAAGGTGTGTGCTGAGAGGGTGACGACGTTGAGACCATGTTGGGATCTTTAGTCCCAGGAGAGGCCCCTGGAGGGTGTGGGTCAGTGTTCTCTACCCATCCCACTTGGCGGGGGGAGGTTTTCACCATACAAAGCAGCAGCGGAATTATTCGTCGCCGGAGGGGTTGCATCTGCCCACAAGCTCCACCTGGCCAGGGTCCTCCCCTACTGTATTGTCCATGTCAGTCAACAGAAGCTAAGACCTTCCAGAGAGACTACCTGCTCTTCTCTACCCACGGGGAAGCACTACAGCCAGAAGCCTCCCCCGTTTCATCTCTAGGCTCTCTCTCAGGCCCCTCATACTTGTGATGTGTCTCAGGGGCAGAAGGAAGAGATTTCTCCGAATGAACACATACACAGAGGGGCCATAGATGCTGAGGAAGGGCGCCTTGCCTACTGATATCCTAGCGTAAGTGGAAAAGTGGAACCTGCCTGCTGGCCCAGTGTGTCAAACGTGTCCACATCAGGGGCTGCCTACTGTGAGGTGATTCCCTGGGTGCCCTGGATTTTGTGGCCCAAAAGAGAAGGGGCCGTCATGTGTCCACGGGTAAAATGGAGGGCACTGCGGAAGTGGCCGCTTAGGCTGGACCTCTCCTATTGGCTCGGAGTTTGTGACCCGTCCCCGTCAGAAGTTCCGGCCAGCCTTGCGGTGGCTGTCTCCATGGTGATTGGGAAAGAAGCCTTAGGCCCCGCACTCAGCCTTCACCTGGCCTACCTGGCCTCTTTAGCCTCATCTAGACCGCTGTGTGGATGAAAGAATGAATGTCAGCCAATGACCACATGTCCTCGTTGCCTTTGAAGGATTAGGCTCCTTGCCTGGGCAGAAGACAGCCAAGGTCAGCCTGAGCCTAGACACCTGGTGACCTGTGACACTGCAGGCAGTGAGAGATGTTGATTTTCATGCTCATGTATCCGCAGGTGGCGGATTCAGAGTGGTCGGGGAAGAAGTGTAACTCGGGATGACACACACACGAGGGCACGGGCCAAAGGTCAGGGAAAATAGCTGAGGTCGTGGAGCTCTAGCGGAGCCAGTGTAGGGCCCAGGCCTCCCTCCTGTACGTGGCAAAGAGGTGATCCATATGCCGCCATGCGCAGACTCTGGACTGCTGGGGCCCTGGACGCCCGGATTGCGGCCTTGTCTTCGGAGAAGTGACACACATGCACTGTGCCAGCGGAGGCTGTGGCCCAGCAGAGGGCAAACTCTTGAAAATGGAGGCTTCAGTTGACTTTGCCTGTGCTCTCCTTTGGCTGAGTGCCATCGTGTGTTTCCTAGCAGGAGAAGGCATTCGTGGAGAGAGGCGGATTCCACGCGTGAAGGCAAAGTGTGTGCTGAGATGATGAGTGGCTGGAGACCAGGGTGGACTCTTCAGACCCAGGATAGACCTCTGGCAGGTATGTGTCAATGTTTTCTGTCCATGGCACTCAGCCGGGTATTTGCATAGAATGTTCTCCGCGGAATTAGTAGTCTCCGGAGAGGCTGCTGCATGTCAGCAAGCTTCACCTGGCCAGGTCCGCCCGTGATGTGGCTCCCCAATCAATGGCTACTCTCTAGACCTTCCAGATAGACTAGCAGATCTTCTCTGCCCATGGGCAACCAGTAGAGCCAGAGGGCTTCCCCCTTTGCTCTTTGGTCTCTAGGCCCTCTGTCAGGCACTCCAAGGTGTGAAGTGACAAGGGGGAGAAGGAAGAGATTTGAGAGAACGAACACATCCAGAGAGAGACAGAGAGAGGCAAGAGATGCTGAGTGGGGACGCCTTGCGTAGTGATATCCTGAGGAAAGTGGGAAAGAGGTACCTGGCCTGCTGTGCCAATGCCCTGAAGCAGTCCGCACCAGGGGCTCCCTTGTGCCTGCGTAGCCTTTCCCAGGGTGTGCTCCAATCCTGTGGCCACTAGGTGTCATAGGTCACAATGGAGGGCCCTGTGTCATCTGCCTGGCGGGCCGGATCTCTGCCATTGGCTCAAGTCTTGTCAGCAGGCCCATCACAAGCTCCGCCCACTCTTGCGGTGGGGGGACTGTCTCTATGGTGATGGCAAAGGAGCCTCAGCCCCGCCCACCTGGCCTTGACTTCACCTACCTGGCCCGCTGACCCTCACTCAGACCTGTGTGTTGCTCCAAATGAATGTCCGCCAGTGCCCGGGTGTCAGCATCTGGGATAAAGGATTGGGGACCTTGCCTGGGGCAGAAGGCAGCCTAGGTCAGCGGGTACCTGGAAGTCTACTGCCTTGTGACACTGCTGCCAGTGACAAATGGTGACTCCCACACTCACACATCCCCTGGTGGCAGAATGATAGTGATGGGTGGAGAAACATCGCTCCGGAGCACACGTTCCGTGGGGCACCAGCCAAAGCAAAGGCCAGGGCCGGTAGTGGACGTCGTGGAGCTGAATGGCGAGCCAGTGAAGGGCCCAAGGATCCCTCCTGTATGTGGCGAACAGGTCATCCGTGTCCCCCCGTCCATAAAGCATGGGACTGCTGGGGCCCAGGCTGCCAGGATTTCGGCCTTGCCTTCGGAGCCCGGCCACATACGCGGCCTTGCAGCGGAGGCGGGGACATGTAGACAGCCAAAATTTGGAAAATGGCAGTGTTTCCTCGATTTCCCTGGCATCGGCCTTTTTGAGCGGCTTGCTTTTTTTCCTGGTAGGATAGGGCCCTGCCGGAGAAAGGCAGGATTACGTGTGCAGGAAAGGTGTGTGCTGAGAGGGTGACGACGTTGAGACCATGTTGGGATCTTTAGTCCCAGGAGAGGCCCCTGGAGGGTGTGGGTCAGTGTTCTCTACCCATCCCACTTGGCGGGGGGAGGTTTTCACCATACAAAGCAGCAGCGGAATTATTCGTCGCCGGAGGGGTTGCATCTGCCCACAAGCTCCACCTGGCCAGGGTCCTCCCCTACTGTATTGTCCATGTCAGTCAACGGAAGCTAAGACCTTCCAGAGAGACTACCTGCTCTTCTCTACCCACGGGGAAGCACTACAGCCAGAAGCCTCCCCCGTTTCATCTCTAGGCTCTCTCTCAGGCCCCTCATACTTGTGATGTGTCTCAGGGGCAGAAGGAAGAGATTTCTCCGAATGAACACATACACAGAGGGGCCATAGATGCTGAGGAAGGGCGCCTTGCCTACTGATATCCTAGCGTAAGTGGAAAAGTGGAACCTGCCTGCTGGCCCAGTGTGTCAAACGTGTCCACATCAGGGGCTGCCTACTGTGAGGTGATTCCCTGGGTGCCCTGGATTTTGTGGCCCAAAAGAGAAGGGGCCGTCATGTGTCCACGGGTAAAATGGAGGGCACTGCGGAAGTGGCCGCTTAGGCTGGACCTCTCCTATTGGCTCGGAGTTTGTGACCCGTCCCCGTCAGAAGTTCCGGCCAGCCTTGCGGTGGCTGTCTCCATGGTGATTGGGAAAGAAGCCTTAGGCCCCGCACTCAGCCTTCACCTGGCCTACCTGGCCTCTTTAGCCTCATCTAGACCGCTGTGTGGATGAAAGAATGAATGTCAGCCAATGACCACATGTCCTCGTTGCCTTTGAAGGATTAGGCTCCTTGCCTGGGCAGAAGACAGCCAAGGTCAGCCTGAGCCTAGACACCTGGTGACCTGTGACACTGCAGGCAGTGAGAGATGTTGATTTTCATGCTCATGTATCCGCAGGTGGCGGATTCAGAGTGGTCGGAGAAGAAGTGTAACTCGGGATGACACACACACGAGGGCACGGGCCAAAGGTCAGGGAAAATAGCTGAGGTCGTGGAGCTCTAGCGGAGCCAGTGTAGGGCCCAGGCCTCCCTCCTGTACGTGGCAAAGAGGTGATCCATATGCCGCCATGCGCAGACTCTGGACTGCTGGGGCCCTGGACGCCCGGATTGCGGCCTTGTCTTCGGAGAAGTGACACACATGCACTGTGCCAGCGGAGGCTGTGGCCCAGCAGAGGGCAAACTCTTGAAAATGGAGGCTTCAGTTGACTTTGCCTGTGCTCTCCTTTGGCTGAGTGCCATCGTGTGTTTCCTAGCAGGAGAAGGCATTCGTGGAGAGAGGCGGATTCCACGCGTGAAGGCAAAGTGTGTGCTGAGATGATGAGTGGCTGGAGACCAGGGTGGACTCTTCAGACCCAGGATAGACCTCTGGCAGGTATGTGTCAATGTTTTCTGTCCATGGCACTCAGCCGGGTATTTGCATAGAATGTTCTCCGCGGAATTAGTAGTCTCCGGAGAGGCTGCTGCATGTCAGCAAGCTTCACCTGGCCAGGTCCGCCCGTGATGTGGCTCCCCAATCAATGGCTACTCTCTAGACCTTCCAGATAGACTAGCAGATCTTCTCTGCCCATGGGCAACCAGTAGAGCCAGAGGGCTTCCCCCTTTGCTCTTTGGTCTCTAGGCCCTCTGTCAGGCACTCCAAGGTGTGAAGTGACAAGGGGGAGAAGGAAGAGATTTGAGAGAACGAACACATCCAGAGAGAGACAGAGAGAGGCAAGAGATGCTGAGTGGGGACGCCTTGCGTAGTGATATCCTGAGGAAAGTGGGAAAGAGGTACCTGGCCTGCTGTGCCAATGCCCTGAAGCAGTCCGCACCAGGGGCTCCCTTGTGCCTGCGTAGCCTTTCCCAGGGTGTGCTCCAATCCTGTGGCCACTAGGTGTCATAGGTCACAATGGAGGGCCCTGTGTCATCTGCCTGGCGGGCCGCATCTCTGCCATTGGCTCAAGTCTTGTCAGCAGGCCCATCACAAGCTCCGCCCACTCTTGCGGTGGGGGGACTGTCTCTATGGTGATGGCAAAGGAGCCTCAGCCCCGCCCACCTGGCCTTGACTTCACCTACCTGGCCCGCTGACCCTCACTCAGACCTGTGTGTTGCTCCAAATGAATGTCCGCCAGTGCCCGGGTGTCAGCATCTGGGATAAAGGATTGGGGACCTTGCCTGGGGCAGAAGGCAGCCTAGGTCAGCGGGTACCTGGAAGTCTACTGCCTTGTGACACTGCTGCCAGTGACAAATGGTGACTCCCACACTCACACATCCCCTGGTGGCAGAATGATAGTGATGGGTGGAGAAACATCGCTCCGGAGCACACGTTCCGTGGGGCACCAGCCAAAGCAAAGGCCAGGGCCGGTAGTGGACGTCGTGGAGCTGAATGGCGAGCCAGTGAAGGGCCCAAGGATCCCTCCTGTATGTGGCGAACAGGTCATCCGTGTCCCCCCGTCCATAAAGCATGGGACTGCTGGGGCCCAGGCTGCCAGGATTTCGGCCTTGCCTTCGGAGCCCGGCCACATACGCGGCCTTGCAGCGGAGGCGGGGACATGTAGACAGCCAAAATTTGGAAAATGGCAGTGTTTCCTCGATTTCCCTGGCATCGGCCTTTTTGAGCGGCTTGCTTTTTTTCCTGGTAGGATAGGGCCCTGCCGGAGAAAGGCAGGATTACGTGTGCAGGAAAGGTGTGTGCTGAGAGGGTGACGACGTTGAGACCATGTTGGGATCTTTAGTCCCAGGAGAGGCCCCTGGAGGGTGTGGGTCAGTGTTCTCTACCCATCCCACTTGGCGGGGGGAGGTTTTCACCATACAAAGCAGCAGCGGAATTATTCGTCGCCGGAGGGGTTGCATCTGCCCACAAGCTCCACCTGGCCAGGGTCCTCCCCTACTGTATTGTCCATGTCAGTCAACAGAAGCTAAGACCTTCCAGAGAGACTACCTGCTCTTCTCTACCCACGGGGAAGCACTACAGCCAGAAGCCTCCCCCGTTTCATCTCTAGGCTCTCTCTCAGGCCCCTCATACTTGTGATGTGTCTCAGGGGCAGAAGGAAGAGATTTCTCCGAATGAACACATACACAGAGGGGCCATAGATGCTGAGGAAGGGCGCCTTGCCTACTGATATCCTAGCGTAAGTGGAAAAGTGGAACCTGCCTGCTGGCCCAGTGTGTCGAACGTGTCCACATCAGGGGCTGCCTACTGTGAGGTGATTCCCTGGGTGCCCTGGATTTTGTGGCCCAAAAGAGAAGGGGCCGTCATGTGTCCACGGGTAAAATGGAGGGCACTGCGGAAGTGGCCGCTTAGGCTGGACCTCTCCTATTGGCTCGGAGTTTGTGACCCGTCCCCGTCAGAAGTTCCGGCCAGCCTTGCGGTGGCTGTCTCCATGGTGATTGGGAAAGAAGCCTTAGGCCCCGCACTCAGCCTTCACCTGGCCTACCTGGCCTCTTTAGCCTCATCTAGACCGCTGTGTGGATGAAAGAATGAATGTCAGCCAATGACCACATGTCCTCGTTGCCTTTGAAGGATTAGGCTCCTTGCCTGGGCAGAAGACAGCCAAGGTCAGCCTGAGCCTAGACACCTGGTGACCTGTGACACTGCAGGCAGTGAGAGATGTTGATTTTCATGCTCATGTATCCGCAGGTGGCGGATTCAGAGTGGTCGGAGAAGAAGTGTAACTCGGGATGACACACACACGAGGGCACGGGCCAAAGGTCAGGGAAAATAGCTGAGGTCGTGGAGCTCTAGCGGAGCCAGTGTAGGGCCCAGGCCTCCCTCCTGTACGTGGCAAAGAGGTGATCCATATGCCGCCATGCGCAGACTCTGGACTGCTGGGGCCCTGGACGCCCGGATTGCGGCCTTGTCTTCGGAGAAGTGACACACATGCACTGTGCCAGCGGAGGCTGTGGCCCAGCAGAGGGCAAACTCTTGAAAATGGAGGCTTCAGTTGACTTTGCCTGTGCTCTCCTTTGGCTGAGTGCCATCGTGTGTTTCCTAGCAGGAGAAGGCATTCGTGGAGAGAGGCGGATTCCACGCGTGAAGGCAAAGTGTGTGCTGAGATGATGAGTGGCTGGAGACCAGGGTGGACTCTTCAGACCCAGGATAGACCTCTGGCAGGTATGTGTCAATGTTTTCTGTCCATGGCACTCAGCCGGGTATTTGCATAGAATGTTCTCCGCGGAATTAGTAGTCTCCGGAGAGGCTGCTGCATGTCAGCAAGCTTCACCTGGCCAGGTCCGCCCGTGATGTGGCTCCCCAATCAATGGCTACTCTCTAGACCTTCCAGATAGACTAGCAGATCTTCTCTGCCCATGGGCAACCAGTAGAGCCAGAGGCCTTCCCCCTTTGCTCTTTGGTCTCTAGGCCCTCTGTCAGGCACTCCAAGGTGTGAAGTGACAAGGGGGAGAAGGAAGAGATTTGAGAGAACGAACACATCCAGAGAGAGACAGAGAGAGGCAAGAGATGCTGAGTGGGGACGCCTTGCGTAGTGATATCCTGAGGAAAGTGGGAAAGAGGTACCTGGCCTGCTGTGCCAATGCCCTGAAGCAGTCCGCACCAGGGGCTCCCTTGTGCCTGCGTAGCCTTTCCCAGGGTGTGCTCCAATCCTGTGGCCACTAGGTGTCATAGGTCACAATGGAGGGCCCTGTGTCATCTGCCTGGCGGGCCGGATCTCTGCCATTGGCTCAAGTCTTGTCAGCAGGCCCATCACAAGCTCCGCCCACTCTTGCGGTGGGGGGACTGTCTCTATGGTGATGGCAAAGGAGCCTCAGCCCCGCCCACCTGGCCTTGACTTCACCTACCTGGCCCGCTGACCCTCACTCAGACCTGTGTGTTGCTCCAAATGAATGTCCGCCAGTGCCCGGGTGTCAGCATCTGGGATAAAGGATTGGGGACCTTGCCTGGGGCAGAAGGCAGCCTAGGTCAGCGGGTACCTGGAAGTCTACTGCCTTGTGACACTGCTGCCAGTGACAAATGGTGACTCCCACACTCACACATCCCCTGGTGGCAGAATGATAGTGATGGGTGGAGAAACATCGCTCCGGAGCACACGTTCCGTGGGGCACCAGCCAAAGCAAAGGCCAGGGCCGGTAGTGGACGTCGTGGAGCTGAATGGCGAGCCAGTGAAGGGCCCAAGGATCCCTCCTGTATGTGGCGAACAGGTCATCCGTGTCCCCCCGTCCATAAAGCATGGGACTGCTGGGGCCCAGGCTGCCAGGATTTCGGCCTTGCCTTCGGAGCCCGGCCACATACGCGGCCTTGCAGCGGAGGCGGGGACATGTAGACAGCCAAAATTTGGAAAATGGCAGTGTTTCCTCGATTTCCCTGGCATCGGCCTTTTTGAGCGGCTTGCTTTTTTTCCTGGTAGGATAGGGCCCTGCCGGAGAAAGGCAGGATTACGTGTGCAGGAAAGGTGTGTGCTGAGAGGGTGACGACGTTGAGACCATGTTGGGATCTTTAGTCCCAGGAGAGGCCCCTGGAGGGTGTGGGTCAGTGTTCTCTACCCATCCCACTTGGCGGGGGGAGGTTTTCACCATACAAAGCAGCAGCGGAATTATTCGTCGCCGGAGGGGTTGCATCTGCCCACAAGCTCCACCTGGCCAGGGTCCTCCCCTACTGTATTGTCCATGTCAGTCAACAGAAGCTAAGACCTTCCAGAGAGACTACCTGCTCTTCTCTACCCACGGGGAAGCACTACAGCCAGAAGCCTCCCCCGTTTCATCTCTAGGCTCTCTCTCAGGCCCCTCATACTTGTGATGTGTCTCAGGGGCAGAAGGAAGAGATTTCTCCGAATGAACACATACACAGAGGGGCCATAGATGCTGAGGAAGGGCGCCTTGCCTACTGATATCCTAGCGTAAGTGGAAAAGTGGAACCTGCCTGCCGGCCCAGTGTGTGGAACGTGTCCACATCAGGGGCTGCCTACTGTGAGGTGATTCCCTGGGTGCCCTGGATTTTGTGGCCCAAAAGAGAAGGGGCCGTCGTGTGTCCATGGGTAAAATGGAGGGCACTGCGGAAGTGGCCGCTTAGGCTGGACCTCTCCTATTGGCTCGGAGTTTGTGACCCGTCCCCGTCAGAAGTTCCGGCCAGCCTTGCGGTGGCTGTCTCCATGGTGATTGGGAAAGAAGCCTTAGGCCCCGCACTCAGCCTTCACCTGGCCTACCTGGCCTCTTTAGCCTCATCTAGACCGCTGTGTGGATGAAAGAATGAATGTCAGCCAATGACCACATGTCCTCGTTGCCTTTGAAGGATTAGGCTCCTTGCCTGGGCAGAAGACAGCCAAGGTCAGCCTGAGCCTAGACACCTGGTGACCTGTGACACTGCAGGCAGTGAGAGATGTTGATTTTCATGCTCATGTATCCGCAGGTGGCGGATTCAGAGTGGTCGGAGAAGAAGTGTAACTCGGGATGACACACACACGAGGGCACGGGCCAAAGGTCAGGGAAAATAGCTGAGGTCGTGGAGCTCTAGCGGAGCCAGTGTAGGGCCCAGGCCTCCCTCCTGTACGTGGCAAAGAGGTGATCCATATGCCGCCATGCACAGACTCTGGACTGCTGGGGCCCTGGACGCCCGGATTGCGGCCTTGTCTTCGGAGAAGTGACACACATGCACTGTGCCAGCGGAGGCTGTGGCCCAGCAGAGGGCAAACTCTTGAAAATGGAGGCTTCAGTTGACTTTGCCTGTGCTCTCCTTTGGCTGAGTGCCATCGTGTGTTTCCTAGCAGGAGAAGGCATTCGTGGAGAGAGGCGGATTCCACGTGTGCAGGCAAAGTGTGTGCTGAGATGATGAGTGGCTGGAGACCAGGGTGGACTCTTCAGACCCAGGATAGACCTCTGGCAGGTATGTGTCAATGTTTTCTGTCCATGGCACTCAGCCGGGTATTTGCATAGAATGTTCTCCGGGGAATTAGTAGTCTCCGGAGAGGCTGCTGCATGTCAGCAAGCTTCACCTGGCCAGGTCCGCCCGTGATGTGGCTCCCCAATCAATGGCTACTCTCTAGACCTTCCAGATAGACTAGCAGATCTTCTCTGCCCATGGGCAACCAGTAGAGCCAGAGGCCTTCCCCCTTTGCTCTTTGGTCTCTAGGCCCTCTGTCAGGCACTCCAAGGTGTGAAGTGACAAGGGGGAGAAGGAAGAGATTTGAGAGAACGAACACATCCAGAGAGAGACAGAGAGAGGCAAGAGATGCTGAGTGGGGACGCCTTGCGTAGTGATATCCTGAGGAAAGTGGGAAAGAGGTACCTGGCCTGCTGTGCCAATGCCCTGAAGCAGTCCGCACCAGGGGCTCCCTTGTGCCTGCGTAGCCTTTCCCAGGGTGTGCTCCAATCCTGTGGCCACTAGGTGTCATAGGTCACAATGGAGGGCCCTGTGTCATCTGCCTGGCGGGCCGGATCTCTGCCATTGGCTCAAGTCTTGTCAGCAGGCCCATCACAAGCTCCGCCCACTCTTGCGGTGGGGGGACTGTCTCTATGGTGATGGCAAAGGAGCCTCAGCCCCGCCCACCTGGCCTTGACTTCACCTACCTGGCCCGCTGACCCTCACTCAGACCTGTGTGTTGCTCCAAATGAATGTCCGCCAGTGCCCGGGTGTCAGCATCTGGGATAAAGGATTGGGGACCTTGCCTGGGCATATCATAGAGAGATAGTATTGGTACCTGGAAGTCTACTGCCTTGTGGACACTGCTGCCAGTGACAAATGGTGACTCCCACACTCACACATCCCCTGGTGGCAGAATGATAGTGATGGGTGGAGAAACATCGCTCCGGAGCACACGTTCCGTGGGGCACCAGCCAAAGCAAAGGCCAGGGCCGGTAGTGGACGTCGTGGAGCTGAATGGCGAGCCAGTGAAGGGCCCAAGGATCCCTCCTGTATGTGGCGAACAGGTCATCCGTGTCCCCCCGTCCATAAAGCATGGGACTGCTGGGGCCCAGGCTGCCAGGATTTCGGCCTTGCCTTCGGAGCCCGGCCACATACGCGGCCTTGCAGCGGAGGCGGGGACATGTAGACAGCCAAAATTTGGAAAATGGCAGTGTTTCCTCGATTTCCCTGGCATCGGCCTTTTTGAGCGGCTTGCTTTTTTTCCTGGTAGGATAGGGCCCTGCCGGAGAAAGGCAGGATTACGTGTGCAGGAAAGGTGTGTGCTGAGAGGGTGACGACGTTGAGACCATGTTGGGATCTTTAGTCCCAGGAGAGGCCCCTGGAGGGTGTGGGTCAGTGTTCTCTACCCATCCCACTTGGCGGGGGGAGGTTTTCACCATACAAAGCAGCAGCGGAATTATTCGTCGCCGGAGGGGTTGCATCTGCCCACAAGCTCCACCTGGCCAGGGTCCTCCCCTACTGTATTGTCCATGTCAGTCAACAGAAGCTAAGACCTTCCAGAGAGACTACCTGCTCTTCTCTACCCACGGGGAAGCACTACAGCCAGAAGCCTCCCCCGTTTCATCTCTAGGCTCTCTCTCAGGCCCCTCATACTTGTGATGTGTCTCAGGGGCAGAAGGAAGAGATTTCTCCGAATGAACACATACACAGAGGGGCCATAGATGCTGAGGAAGGGCGCCTTGCCTACTGATATCCTAGCGTAAGTGGAAAAGTGGAACCTGCCTGCCGGCCCAGTGTGTGGAACGTGTCCACATCAGGGGCTGCCTACTGTGAGGTGATTCCCTGGGTGCCCTGGATTTTGTGGCCCAAAAGAGAAGGGGCCGTCGTGTGTCCATGGGTAAAATGGAGGGCACTGCGGAAGTGGCCGCTTAGGCTGGACCTCTCCTATTGGCTCGGAGTTTGTGACCCGTCCCCGTCAGAAGTTCCGGCCAGCCTTGCGGTGGCTGTCTCCATGGTGATTGGGAAAGAAGCCTTAGGCCCCGCACTCAGCCTTCACCTGGCCTACCTGGCCTCTTTAGCCTCATCTAGACCGCTGTGTGGATGAAAGAATGAATGTCAGCCAATGACCACATGTCCTCGTTGCCTTTGAAGGATTAGGCTCCTTGCCTGGGCAGAAGACAGCCAAGGTCAGCCTGAGCCTAGACACCTGGTGACCTGTGACACTGCAGGCAGTGAGAGATGTTGATTTTCATGCTCATGTATCCGCAGGTGGCGGATTCAGAGTGGTCGGAGAAGAAGTGTAACTCGGGATGACACACACACGAGGGCACGGGCCAAAGGTCAGGGAAAATAGCTGAGGTCGTGGAGCTCTAGCGGAGCCAGTGTAGGGCCCAGGCCTCCCTCCTGTACGTGGCAAAGAGGTGATCCATATGCCGCCATGCGCAGACTCTGGACTGCTGGGGCCCTGGACGCCCGGATTGCGGCCTTGTCTTCGGAGAAGTGACACACATGCACTGTGCCAGCGGAGGCTGTGGCCCAGCAGAGGGCAAACTCTTGAAAATGGAGGCTTCAGTTGACTTTGCCTGTGCTCTCCTTTGGCTGAGTGCCATCGTGTGTTTCCTAGCAGGAGAAGGCATTCGTGGAGAGAGGCGGATTCCACGCGTGAAGGCAAAGTGTGTGCTGAGATGATGAGTGGCTGGAGACCAGGGTGGACTCTTCAGACCCAGGATAGACCTCTGGCAGGTATGTGTCAATGTTTTCTGTCCATGGCACTCAGCCGGGTATTTGCATAGAATGTTCTCCGGGGAATTAGTAGTCTCCGGAGAGGCTGCTGCATGTCAGCAAGCTTCACCTGGCCAGGTCCGCCCGTGATGTGGCTCCCCAATCAATGGCTACTCTCTAGACCTTCCAGATAGACTAGCAGATCTTCTCTGCCCATGGGCAACCAGTAGAGCCAGAGGCCTTCCCCCTTTGCTCTTTGGTCTCTAGGCCCTCTGTCAGGCACTCCAAGGTGTGAAGTGACAAGGGGGAGAAGGAAGAGATTTCAGAGAAGGAACACAAGCAGAGAGAGACAGAGAGAGGCAAGAGATGCTGAGTGGGGATGCCTTGCGTAGTGATATCCTGAGGAAAGTGGGAAAGCGGTACCTGGCCTGCTGTGCCAATGCCCTGAAGCAGTCCGCACCAGGGGCTCCCTTGTGCCTGCGTAGCCTTTCCCAGGGTGTGCTCAAATCCTGTGGCCACTAGGTGTCATAGGTCACAATGGAGGGCCCTGTGTCATCTGCCTGGCGGGCCGCATCTCTGCCATTGGCTCAAGTCTTGTCAGCAGGCCCATCACAAGCTCCGCCCACTCTTGCGGTGGGAGGACTGTCTCTATGGTGATGGCAAAGGAGCCTCAGCCCCACCCACCTGGCCTTGACTTCACCTACCTGGCCCGCTGACCCTCACTCAGACCTGTGTGTTGCTCCAAATGAATGTCCGCCAGTGCCCGGGTGTCAGCATCTGGGATAAAGGATTGGGGACCTTGCCTGGGGCAGAAGGCAGCCTAGGTCAGCGGGTACCTGGAAGTCTACTGCCTTGTGACACTGCTGCCAGTGACAAATGGTGACTCCCACACTCACACATCCCCTGGTGGCAGAATGATAGTGATGGGTGGAGAAACATCGCTCCGGAGCACACGTTCCGTGGGGCACCAGCCAAAGCAAAGGCCAGGGCCGGTAGTGGACGTCGTGGAGCTGAATGGCGAGCCAGTGAAGGGCCCAAGGATCCCTCCTGTATGTGGCGAACAGGTCATCCGTGTCCCCCCGTCCATAAAGCATGGGACTGCTGGGGCCCAGGCTGCCAGGATTTCGGCCTTGCCTTCGGAGCCCGGCCACATACGCGGCCTTGCAGCGGAGGCGGGGACATGTAGACAGCCAAAATTTGGAAAATGGCAGTGTTTCCTCGATTTCCCTGGCATCGGCCTTTTTGAGCGGCTTGCTTTTTTTCCTGGTAGGATAGGGCCCTGCCGGAGAAAGGCAGGATTACGTGTGCGGGAAAGGTGTGTGCTGAGAGGGTGACGACGTTGAGACCATGTTGGGATCTTTAGTCCCAGGAGAGGCCCCTGGAGGGTGTGGGTCAGTGTTCTCTACCCATCCCACTTGGAGGAGGGAGGTTTTCACCATACAAAGCAGCAGCGGAATTATTCGTCGCCGGAGGGGTTGCATCTGCCCACAAGCTCCACCTGGCCAGGGTCCGCCCCTACTGTATTGTCCATGTCAGTCAACAGAAGCTAAGACCTTCCAGAGAGACTACCTGCTCTTCTCTACCCACGGGGAAGCACTACAGCCAGAAGCCTCCCCCGTTTCATCTCTAGGCTCTCTCTCAGGCCCCTCATACTTGTGATGTGTCTCAGGGGCAGAAGGAAGAGATTTCTCCGAATGAACACATACACAGAGGGGCCATAGATGCTGAGGAAGGGCGCCTTGCCTACTGATATCCTAGCGTAAGTGGAAAAGTGGAACCTGCCTGCCGGCCCAGTGTGTGGAACGTGTCCACATCAGGGGCTGCCTACTGTGAGGTGATTCCCTGGGTGCCCTGGATTTTGTGGCCCAAAAGAGAAGGGGCCGTCGTGTGTCCATGGGTAAAATGGAGGGCACTGCGGAAGTGGCCGCTTAGGCTGGACCTCTCCTATTGGCTCGGTGTTTGTGACCCGTCCCCGTCAGAATTTCTGGCCAGCCTTGCGGTGGCTGTCTCCATGGTGATTGGGAAAGAAGCCTTAGGCCCCGCACTAAGCCTTCACCTGGCCTACATGGCCTCTTTAGCCTCATCTAGACCGCTGTGTGGATGAAAGAATGAATGTCGGCCAATGACCACATGTCCTCGTTGCCTCTGAAGGATTAGGCTCCTTGCCTGGGCAGAAGACAGCCAAGGTCAGCCTGAGCCTAGACACCTGGTGACCTGTGACACTGCAGGCAGTGAGAGATGTTGATTTTCATGCTCATGTATCCGCAGGTGGCGGATTCAGAGTGGTCGGAGAAGAAGTGTAACTCGGGATGACACACACACGAGGGCACGGGCCAAAGGTCAGGGAAAATAGCTGAGGTCGTGGAGCTCTAGCGGAGCCAGTGTAGGGCCCAGGCCTCCCTCCTGTACGTGGCAAAGAGGTGATCCATATGCCGCCGTGCGCAGACTCTGGACTGCTGGGGCCCTGGACGCCCGGATTGCGGCCTTGTCTTCGGAGAAGTGACACACATGCACTGTGCCAGCGGAGGCTGTGGCCCAGCAGAGGGCAAACCCTTGAAAATGGAGGCTTCAGTTGACTTTGCCTGTGCTCTCCTTTGGCTGAGTGCCATCGTGTGTTTCCTAGCAGGAGAAGGCATTCATGGAGAGAGGCGGATTCCATGTGTGCAGGCAAAGTGTGTGCTGAGATGATGAGTGGCTGGAGACCAGGGTGGACTCTTCAGACCCAGGATAGACCTCTGGCAGGTATGCGTCAATGTTTTCTGCCCATGGCACTCAGCCGGGTATTTGCATAGAATGTTCTCTGCAGAATTAGTAGTCTCCGGAGAGGCTGCTGCATGTCAGCAAGCTTCACCTGGCCAGGTCCGCCCGTGATGTGGCTCCCCAATCAATGGCTACTCTCTAGACCTTCCAGATAGACTAGCAGATCTTCTCTGCCCATGGGCAACCAGTAGAGCCAGAGGCCTTCCCCCTTTGCTCTTTGGTCTCTAGGCCCTCTGTCAGGCACTCCAAGGTGTGAAGTGACAAGGGGGAGAAGGAAGAGATTTGAGAGAACGAACACATCCAGAGAGAGACAGAGAGAGGCAAGAGATGCTGAGTGGGGACGCCTTGCGTAGTGATATCCTGAGGAAAGTGGGAAAGAGGTACCTGGCCTGCTGTGCCAATGCCCTGAAGCAGTCCGCACCAGGGGCTCCCTTGTGCCTGCGTAGCCTTTCCCAGGGTGTGCTCAAATCCTGTGGCCACTAGGTGTCATAGGTCACAATGGAGGGCCCTGTGTCATCTGCCTGGCGGGCCGGATCTCTGCCATTGGCTCAAGTCTTGTCAGCAGGCCCATCACAAGCTCCGCCCACTCTTGCGGTGGGGGGACTGTCTCTATGGTGATGGCAAAGGAGCCTCAGCCCCGCCCACCTGGGCTTGACTTCACCTACCTGGCCCGCTGACCCTCACTCAGACCTGTGTGTTGCTCCAAATGAATGTCCGCCAGTGCCCGGGTGTCAGCATCTGGGATAAAGGATTGGGGACCTTGCCTGGGGCAGAAGGCAGCCTAGGTCAGCGGGTACCTGGAAGTCTACTGCCTTGTGACACTGCTGCCAGTGACAAATGGTGACTCCCACACTCACACATCCCCTGGTGGCAGAATGATAGTGATGGGTGGAGAAACATCGCTCCGGAGCACACGTTCCGTGGGGCACCAGCCAAAGCAAAGGCCAGGGCCGGTAGTGGACGTCGTGGAGCTGAATGGCGAGCCAGTGAAGGGCCCAAGGATCCCTCCTGTATGTGGCGAACAGGTCATCCGTGTCCCCCGTCCATAAAGCATGGGACTGCTGGGGCCCAGGCTGCCAGGATTTCGGCCTTGCCTTCGGAGCCCGGCCACATACGCGGCCTTGCAGCGGAGGCGGGGACATGTAGAGAGCCAAAATTTGGAAAATGGCAGTGTTTCCTCGATTTCCCTGGCATCGGCCTTTTTGAGCGGCTTGCTTTTTTTCCTGGTAGGATAGGGCCCTGCCGGAGAAAGGCAGGATTACGTGTGCGGGAAAGGTGTGTGCTGAGAGGGTGACGACGTTGAGACCATGTTGAGATCTTTAGTCCCAGGAGAGGCCCCTGGAGGGTGTGGGTCAGTGTTCTCTACCCATCCCACTTGGCGGGGGGAGGTTTTCACCATACAAAGCAGCAGCGGAATTATTCGTCGCCGGAGGGGTTGCATCTGCCCACAAGCTCCACCTGGCCAGGGTCCTCCCCTACTGTATTGTCCATGTCAGTCAACAGAAGCTAAGACCTTCCAGAGAGACTACCTGCTCTTCTCTACCCACGGGGAAGCACTACAGCCAGAAGCCTCCCCCGTTTCATCTCTAGGCTCTCTCTCAGGCCCCTCATACTTGTGATGTGTCTCAGGGGCAGAAGGAAGAGATTTCTCCGAATGAACACATACACAGAGGGGCCATAGATGCTGAGGAAGGGCGCCTTGCCTACTGATATCCTAGCGTAAGTGGAAAAGTGGAACCTGCCTGCCGGCCCAGTGTGTGGAACGTGTCCACATCAGGGGCTGCCTACTGTGAGGTGATTCCCTGGGTGCCCTGGATTTTGTGGCCCAAAAGAGAAGGGGCCGTCATGTGTCCACGGGTAAAATGGAGGGCACTGCGGAAGTGGCCGCTTAGGCTGGACCTCTCCTATTGGCTCGGAGTTTGTGACCCGTCCCCGTCAGAAGTTCCGGCCAGCCTTGCGGTGGCTGTCTCCATGGTGATTGGGAAAGAAGCCTTAGGCCCCGCACTCAGCCTTCACCTGGCCTACCTGGCCTCTTTAGCCTCATCTAGACCGCTGTGTGGATGAAAGAATAAATGTCAGCCAATGACCACATGTCCTCGTTGCCTTTGAAGGATTAGGCTCCTTGCCTGGGCAGAAGACAGCCAAGGTCAGCCTGAGCCTAGACACCTGGTGACCTGTGACACTGCAGGCAGTGAGAGATGTTGATTTTCATGCTCATGTATCCGCAGGTGGCAGATTCAGAGTGGTCGGAGAAGAAGTGTAACTCGGGATGACACACACACGAGGGCACGGGCCAAAGGTCAGGGAAAATAGCTGAGGTCGTGGAGCTCTAGCGGAGCCAGTGTAGGGCCCAGGCCTCCCTCCTGTACGTGGCAAAGAGGTGATCCATGTGCCGCCATGCGCAGACTCTGGACTGCTGGGGCCCTGGACGCCCGGATTGCGGCCTTGTCTTCGGAGAAGTGACACACATGCACTGTGCCAGCGGAGGCTGTGGCCCAGCAGAGGGCAAACTCTTGAAAATGGAGGCTTCACATAGAGAGATAGTATTCTCTCCTTTGGCTGAGTGCCATCGTGTGTTTCCTAGCAGGAGAAGGCATTCGTGGAGAGAGGCGGATTCCACGTGTGCAGGCAAGTGTGTGCTGAGATGATGAGTGGCTGGAGACCAGGGTGGACTCTTCAGACCAGGATAGACCTCTGGCAGATATGTGTCAATGTTTTCTGCCCATGGCACTCAGCCGGGTATTTGCATAGAATGTTCTCCGCGGAATTAGTAGTCTCCGGAGAGGCTGCTGCATGTCAGCAAGCTTCACCTGGCCAGGTCCGCCCGTGATGTGGCTCCCCAATCAATGGCTACTCTCTAGACCTTCCAGATAGACTAGCAGATCTTCTCTGCCCATGGGCAACCAGTAGAGCCAGAGGCCTTCCCCCTTTGCTCTTTGGTCTCTAGGCCCTCTGTCAGGCACTCCAAGGTGTGAAGTGACAAGGGGGAGAAGGAAGAGATTTCAGAGAAGGAACACAAGCAGAGAGAGACAGAGAGAGGCAAGAGATGCTGAGTGGGGACGCCTTGCGTAGTGATATCCTGAGGAAAGTGGGAAAGAGGTACCTGGCCTGCTGTGCCAATGCCCTGAAGCAGTCCGCACCAGGGGCTCCCTTGTGCCTGCGTAGCCTTTCCCAGGGTGTGCTCAAATCCTGTGGCCACTAGGTGTCATAGGTCACAATGGAGGGCCCTGTGTCATCTGCCTGGCGGGCCGCATCTCTGCCATTGGCTCAAGTCTTGTCAGCAGGCCCATCACAAGCTCCGCCCACTCTTGCGGTGGGGGGACTGTCTCTATGGTGATGGCAAAGGAGCCTCAGCCCCGCCCACCTGGCCTTGACTTCACCTACCTGGCCCGCTGACCCTCACTCAGACCTGTGTGTTGCTCCAAATGAATGTCCGCCAGTGCCCGGGTGTCAGCATCTGGGATAAAGGATTGGGGACCTTGCCTGGGGCAGAAGGCAGCCTAGGTCAGCGGGTACCTGGAAGTCTACTGCCTTGTGACACTGCTGCCAGTGACAAATGGTGACTCCCACACTCACACATCCCCTGGTGGCAGAATGATAGTGATGGGTGGAGAAACATCGCTCCGGAGCACACGTTCCGTGGGGCACCAGCCAAAGCAAAGGCCAGGGCCGGTAGTGGACGTCGTGGAGCTGAATGGCGAGCCAGTGAAGGGCCCAAGGATCCCTCCTGTATGTGGCGAACAGGTCATCCGTGTCCCCCCGTCCATAAAGCATGGGACTGCTGGGGCCCAGGCTGCCAGGATTTCGGCCTTGCCTTCGGAGCCCGGCCACATACGCGGCCTTGCAGCGGAGGTAGGGACATGTAGAGAGCCAAAATTTGGAAAATGGCAGTGTTTCCTCGATTTCCCTGGCATCGGCCTTTTTGAGCGGCTTGCTTTTTTTCCTGGTAGGATAGGGCCCTGCCGGAGAAAGGCAGGATTACGTGTGCGGGAAAGGTGTGTGCTGAGAGGGTGACGACGTTGAGACCATGTTGGGATCTTTAGTCCCAGGAGAGGCCCCTGGAGGGTGTGGGTCAGTGTTCTCTACCCATCCCACTTGGCGGGGGGAGGTTTTCACCATAGAAAGCAGCAGCGGAATTATTCGTCGCCGGAGGGGTTGCATCTGCCCACAAGCTCCACCTGGCCAGGGTCCGCCCCTACTGTATTGTCCATGTCAGTCAACAGAAGCTAAGACCTTCCAGAGAGACTACCTGCTCTTCTCTACCCACGTTGAAGCACTACAGCCAGAAGCCTCCCCCGTTTCATGTCTAGGCTCTCTCTCAGGCCCCTCATACTTGTGATGTGTCTCAGGGGCAGAAGGAAGAGATTTCTCCGAATGAACACATACACAGAGGGGCCATAGATGCTGAGGAAGGGCGCCTTGCCTACTGATATCCTAGCGTAAGTGGAAAAGTGGAACCTGCCTGCTGGCCCAGTGTGTGGAACGTGTCCACATCAGGGGCTGCCTACTGTGAGGTGATTCCCTGGGTGCCCTGGATTTTGTGGCCCAAAAGAGAAGGGGCCGTCGTGTGTCCATGGGTAAAATGGAGGGCACTGCGGAAGTGGCCGCTTAGGCTGGACCTCTCCTATTGGCTGGGTGTTTGTGACCCGTCCCCGTCAGAAGTTCCGGCCAGCCTTGCGGTGGCTGTCTCCATGGTGATTGGGAAAGAAGCCTTAGGCCCCGCACTCAGCCTTCACCTGGCCTACCTGGCCTCTTTAGCCTCATCTAGACCGCTGTGTGGATGAAAGAATGAATGTCGGCCAATGAGCACATGTCCTCGTTGCCTTTGAAGGATTAGGCTCCTTGCCTGGGCAGAAGACAGCCAAGGTCAGCCTGAGCCTAGACACCTGGTGACCTGTGACACTGCAGGCAGTGAGAGATGTTGATTTTCATGCTCATGTATCCGCAGGTGGCGGATTCAGAGTGGTCGGAGAAGAAGTGTAACTCGGGATGACACACACACGAGGGCACGGGCCAAAGGTCAGGGAAAATAGCTGAGGTCGTGGAGCTCTAGCGGAGCCAGTGTAGGGCCCAGCTCCTGTACGTGGCAAAGAGGTGATCCATATGCCGCCATGCGCAGACTCTGGACTGCTGGGGCCCTGGACGCCCGGATTGCGGCCTTGTCTTCGGAGAAGTGACACACATGCACTGTGCCAGCGGAGGCTGTGGCCCAGCAGAGGGCAAACTCTTGAAAATGGAGGCTTCAGTTGACTTTGCCTGTGCTCTCCTTTGGCTGAGTGCCATCGTGTGTTTCCTAGCAGGAGAAGGCATTCGTGGAGAGAGGCGGATTCCACGTGTGCAGGCAAAGTGTGTGCTGAGATGATGAGTGGCTGGAGACCAGGGTGGACTCTTCAGACCCAGGATAGACCTCTGGCAGGTATGTGTCAATGTTTTCTGCCCATGGCACTCAGCCGGGTATTTGCATAGAATGTTCTCCACGGAATTAGTAGTCTCCGGAGAGGCTGCTGCATGTCAGCAAGCTTCACCTGGCCAGGTCCGCCCGTGATGTGGCTCCCCAATCAATGGCTACTCTCTAGACCTTCCAGATAGACTAGCAGATCTTCTCTGCCCATGGGCAACCAGTAGAGCCAGAGGCCTTCCCCCTTTGCTCTTTGGTCTCTAGGCCCTCTGTAAGGCACTCCAAGGTGTGAAGTGACAAGGGGGAGAAGGAAGAGATTTCAGAGAAGGAACACATCCAGAGAGAGACAGAGAGAGGCAAGAGATGCTGAGTGGGGACGCCTTGCGTAGTGATATCCTGAGGAAAGTGGGAAAGAGGTACCTGGCCTGCTGTGCCAATGCCCTGAAGCAGTCCGCACCAGGGGCTCCCTTGTGCCTGCGTAGCCTTTCCCAGGGTGTGCTCAAATCCTGTGGCCACTAGGTGTCATAGGTCACAATGGAGGGCCCTGTGTCATCTGCCTGGCGGGCCGGATCTCTGCCATTGGCTCAAGTCTTGTCAGCAGGCCCATCACAAGCTCCGCCCACTCTTGCGGTGGGGGGACTGTCTCTATGGTGATGGCAAAGGAGCCTCAGCCCCGCCCACCTGGCCTTGACTTCACCTACCTGGCCCGCTGACCCTCACTCAGACCTGTGTGTTGCTCCAAATGAATGTCCGCCAGTGCCCGGGTGTCAGCATCTGGGATAAAGGATTGGGGACCTTGCCTGGGGCAGAAGGCAGCCTAGGTCAGCGGGTACCTGGAAGTCTACTGCCTTGTGACACTGCTGCCAGTGACAAATGGTGACTCCCACACTCACACATCCCCTGGTGGCAGAATGATAGTGATGGGTGGAGAAACATCGCTCCGGAGCACACGTTCCGTGGGGCACCAGCCAAAGCAAAGGCCAGGGCCGGTAGTGGACGTCGTGGAGCTGAATGGCGAGCCAGTGAAGGGCCCAAGGATCCCTCCTGTATGTGGCGAACAGGTCATCCGTGTCCCCCCGTCCATAAAGCATGGGACTGCTGGGGCCCAGGCTGCCAGGATTTCGGCCTTGCCTTCGGAGCCCGGCCACATACGCGGCCTTGCAGCGGAGGCAGGGACAGGTAGACAGCCAAAATTTGGAAAATGGCAGTGTTTCCTCGATTTCCCTGGCATCGGCCTTTTTGAGCGGCTTGCTTTTTTTCCTGGTAGGATAGGGCCCTGCCGGAGAAAGGCAGGATTACGTGTGCGGGAAAGGTGTGTGCTGAGAGGGTGACGACGTTGAGACCATGTTGGGATCTTTAGTCCCAGGAGAGGCCCCTGGAGGGTGTGGGTCAGTGTTCTCTACCCATCCCACTTGGCGGGGGGAGGTTTTCACCATACAAAGCAGCAGCGGAATTATTCGTCGCCGGAGGGGTTGCATCTGCCCACAAGCTCCACCTGGCCAGGGCCCGCCCCTACTGTATTGTCCATGTCAGTCAACAGAAGCTAAGACCTTTCAGAGAGACTACCTGCTCTTCTCTACCCACGGGGAAGCACTACAGCCAGAAGCCTCCCCCGTTTCATGTCTAGGCTCTCTCTCAGGCCCCTCATACTTGTGATGTGTCTCAGGGGCAGAAGGAAGAGATTTCTCCGAATGAACACATACACAGAGGGGCCATAGATGCTGAGGAAGGGCGCCTTGCCTACTGATATCCTAGCGTAAGTGGAAAAGTGGAACCTGCCTGCTGGCCCAGTGTGTCGAACGTGTCCACATCAGGGGCTGCCTACTCTGAGGTGATTCCCTGGGTGCCCTGGATTTTGTGGCCCAAAAGAGAAGGGGCCGTCGTGTGTCCATGGGTAAAATGGAGGGCACTGCGGAAGTGGCCGCTTATGCTGGACCTCTCCTATTGGCTGGGTGTTTGTGACCCGTCCCCGTCAGAAGTTCCGGCCAGCCTTGCGGTGGCTGTCTCCATGGTGATTGGGAAAGAAGCCTTAGGACCCGCACTCAGCCTTCACCTGGCCTACCTGGCCTCTTTAGCCTCATCTAGACCGCTGTGTGGATGAAAGAATGAATGTCGGCCAATGAGCACATGTCCTCGTTGCCTTTGAAGGATTAGGCTCCTTGCCTGGGCAGAAGACAGCCAAGGTCAGCCTGAGCCTAGACACCTGGTGACCTGTGACACTGCAGGCAGTGAGAGATGTTGATTTTCATGCTCATGTATCCGCAGGTGGCGGATTCAGAGTGGTCGGAGAAGAAGTGTAACTCGGGATGACACACACACGAGGGCACGGGCCAAAGGTCAGGGAAAATAGCTGAGGTCGTGGAGCTCTAGCGGAGCCAGTGTAGGGCCCAGGCCTCCCTCCTGTACGTGGCAAAGAGGTGATCCATATGCCGCCATGCGCAGACTCTGGACTGCTGGGGCCCTGGACGCCCGGATTGCGGCCTTGTCTTCGGAGAAGTGACACACATGCACTGTGCCAGCGGAGGCTGTGGCCCAGCAGAGGGCAAACTCTTGAAAATGGAGGCTTCAGTTGACTTTGCCTGTGCTCTCCTTTGGCTGAGTGCCATCGTGTGTTTCCTAGCAGGAGAAGGCATTCGTGGAGAGAGGCGGATTCCACGTGTGCAGGCAAAGTGTGTGCTGAGATGATGAGTGGCTGGAGACCAGGGTGGACTCTTCAGACCCAGGATAGACCTCTGGCAGGTATGTGTCAATGTTTTCTGCCCATGGCACTCAGCCGGGTATTTGCATAGAATGTTCTCCACGGAATTAGTAGTCTCCGGAGAGGCTGCTGCATGTCAGCAAGCTTCACCTGGCCAGGTCCGCCCGTGATGTGGCTCCCCAATCAATGGCTACTCTCTAGACCTTCCAGATAGACTAGCAGATCTTCTCTGCCCATGGGCAACCAGTAGAGCCAGAGGCCTTCCCCCTTTGCTCTTTGGTCTCTAGGCCCTCTGTCAGGCACTCCAAGGTGTGAAGTGACAAGGGGGAGAAGGAAGAGATTTGAGAGAACGAACACAAGCAGAGAGAGACAGAGAGAGGCAAGAGATGCTGAGTGGGGATGCCTTGCGTAGTGATATCCTGAGGAAAGTGGGAAAGAGGTACCTGGCCTGCTGTGCCAATGCCCTGAAGCAGTCCGCACCAGGGGCTCCCTTGTGCCTGCGTAGCCTTTCCCAGGGTGTGCTCAAATCCTGTGGCCACTAGGTGTCATAGGTCACAATGGAGGGCCCTGTGTCATCTGCCTGGCGGGCCGGATCTCTGCCATTGGCTCAAGTCTTGTCAGCAGGCCCATCACAAGCTCCGCCCACTATTGCAGTGGGGGGACTGTCTCTATGGTGATGGCAAAGGAGCCTCAGCCCCGCCCACCTGGCCTTGACTTCACCTACCTGGCCCGCTGACCCTCACTCAGACCTGTGTGTTGCTCCAAATGAATGTCCGCCAGTGCCCGGGTGTCAGCATCTGGGATAAAGGATTGGGGACCTTGCCTGGGGCAGAAGGCAGCCTAGGTCAGCGGGTACCTGGAAGTCTACTGCCTTGTGACACTGCTGCCAGTGACAAATGGTGACTCCCACACTCACACATCCCCTGGTGGCAGAATGATAGTGATGGGTGGAGAAACATCGCTCCGGAGCACACGTTCCGTGGGGCACCAGCCAAAGCAAAGGCCAGGGCCGGTAGTGGACGTCGTGGAGCTGAATGGCGAGCCAGTGAAGGGCCCAAGGATCCCTCCTGTATGTGGCGAACAGGTCATCCGTGTCCCCCCGTCCATAAAGCATGGGACTGCTGGGGCCCAGGCTGCCAGGATTTCGGCCTTGCCTTCGGAGCCCGGCCACATACGCGGCCTTGCAGAGGAGGCAGGGACATGTAGACAGCCAAAATTTGGAAAATGGCAGTGTTTCCTCGATTTCCCTGCATAGAGAGATAGTATTCGGCTTGCTTTTTTTCCTGGTAGGATAGGGCCCTGCCGGAGAAAGGCAGGATTACGTGTGCAGGAAAGGTGTGTGCTGAGAGGGTGACGACGTTGAGACCATGTTGGGATCTTTAGTCCCAGGAGAGGCCCCTGGAGGGTGTGGGTCAGTGTTCTCTACCCATCCCACCTGGCGGGGGGAGGTTTTCACCATACAAAGCAGCAGCGGAATTATTCGTCGCCGGAGGGGTTGCATCTGCCCACAAGCTCCACCTGGCCAGGGTCCGCCCCTACTGTATTGTCCATGTCCGTCAACAGAAGCTAAGACCTTCCAGAGAGACTACCTGCTCTTCTCTACCCACGGGGAAGCACTACAGCCAGAAGCCTCCCCCGTTTCATCTCTAGGCTCTCTCTCAGGCCCCTCATACTTGTGATGTGTCTCAGGGGCAGAAGGAAGAGATTTCTCCGAATGAACACATACACAGAGGGGCCATAGATGCAGAGGAAGGGCGCCTTGCCTACTGATATCCTAGCGTAAGTGGAAAAGTGGAACCTGCCTGCTGGCCCAGTGTGTGGAACGTGTCCACATCAGGGGCTACCTACTGTGAGGTGATTCCCTGGGTGCCCTGGATTTTGTGGCCCAAAAGAGAAGGGGCCGTCGTGTGTCCATGGGTAAAATGGAGGGCACTGCGGAAGTGGCCGCTTAGGCTGGACCTCTCCTATTGGCTGGGTGTTTGTGACCCGTCCCCGTCAGAAGTTCCGGCCAGCCTTGCGGTGGCTGTCTCCATGGTGATTGGGAAAGAAGCCTTAGGCCCCGCACTCAGCCTTCACCTGGCCTACCTGGCCTCTTTAGCCTCATCTAGACCGCTGTGTGGATGAAAGAATGAATGTCAGCCAATGACCACATGTCCTCGTTGCCTTTGAAGGATTAGGCTCCTTGCCTGGGCAGAAGACAGCCAAGGTCAGCCTGAGCCTAGACACCTGGTGACCTGTGACACTGCAGGCAGTGAGAGATGTTGATGTTCATGCTCATGTATCCGCAGGTGGCGGATTCAGAGTGGTCGGAGAAGAAGTGTAACTAGGGATGACACACACACGAGGGCACGGGCCAAAGGTCAAGGAAAATAGCTGAGGTCGTGGAGCTCTAGCGGAGCCAGTGTAGGGCCCAGGCCTCCCTCCTGTACGTGGCAAAGAGGTGATCCATGTGCCGCCATGCGCAGACTCTGGACTGCTGGGGCCCTGGACGCCCGGATTGCGGCCTTGTCTTCGGAGAAGTGACACACATGCACTGTGCCAGTGGAGGCTGTGGCCCAGCAGAGGGCAAACTCTTGAAAATGGAGGCTTCAGTTGACTTTGCCTGTGCTCTCCTTTGGCTGAGTGCCATCGTGTGTTTCCTAGCAGGAGAAGGCATTCGTGGAGAGAGGCAGATTCCACGTGTGCAGGCAAAGTGTGTGCTGAGATGATGAGTGGCTGGAGACCAGGGTGGACTCTTCAGACCCAGGATAGACCTCTGGCAGGTATGTGTCAATGTTTTCTGCCCATGGCACTCAGCCGGGTATTTGCATAGAATGTTCTCCGCGGAATTAGTAGTCTCCGGAGAGGCTGCTGCATGTCAGCAAGCTTCACCTGGCCAGGTCCGCCCGTGATGTGGCTCCCCAATCAATGGCTACTCTCTAGACCTTCCAGATAGACTAGCAGATCTTCTCTGCCCATGGGCAACCAGTAGAGCCAGAGGGCTTCCCCCTTTGCTCTTTGGTCTCTAGGCCCTCTGTCAGGCACTCCAAGGTGTGAAGTGACAAGGGGGAGAAGGAAGAGATTTGAGAGAACGAACACATCCAGAGAGAGACAGAGAGAGGCAAGAGATGCTGAGTGGGGATGCCTTGCGTAGTGATATCCTGAGGAAAGTGGGAAAGAGGTACCTGGCCTGCTGTGCCAATGCCCTGAAGCAGTCCGCACCAGGGGCTCCCTTGTGCCTGCGTAGCCTTTCCCAGGGTGTGCTCAAATCCTGTGGCCACTAGGTGTCATAGGTCACAATGGAGGGCCCTGTGTCATCTGCCTGGCGGGCCGGATCTCTGCCATTGGCTCAAGTCTTGTCAGCAGGCCCATCACAAGCTCCGCCCACTCTTGCGGTGGGGGGACTGTCTCTATGGTGATGGCAAAGGAGCCTCAGCCCCGCCCACCTGGCCTTGACTTCACCTACCTGGCCCGCTGACCCTCACTCAGACCTGTGTGTTGCTCCAAATGAATGTCCGCCAGTGCCCGGGTGTCAGCATCTGGGATAAAGGATTGGGGACCTTGCCTGGGGCAGAAGGCAGCCTAGGTCAGCGGGTACCTGGAAGTCTACTGCCTTGTGACACTGCTGCCAGTGACAAATGGTGACTCCCACACTCACACATCCCCTGGTGGCAGAATGATAGTGATGGGTGGAGAAACATCGCTCCGGAGCACACGTTCCGTGGGGCACCAGCCAAAGCAAAGGCCAGGGCCGGTAGTGGACGTCGTGGAGCTGAATGGCGAGCCAGTGAAGGGCCCAAGGATCCCTCCTGTATGTGGCGAACAGGTCATCCGTGTCCCCCCGTCCATAAAGCATGGGACTGCTGGGGCCCAGGCTGCCAGGATTTCGGCCTTGCCTTCGGAGCCCGGCCACATACGCGGCCTTGTAGCGGAGGCAGGGACAGGTAGACAGCCAAAATTTGGAAAATGGCAGTGTTTCCTCGATTTCCCTGGCATCGGCCTTTTTGAGCGGCTTGCTTTTTTTCCTGGTAGGATAGGGCCCTGCCGGAGAAAGGCAGGATTACGTGTGCGGGAAAGGTGTGTGCTCAGAGGGTGACGACGTTGAGACCATGTTGGGATCTTTAGTCCCAGGAGAGGCCCCTGGAGGGTGTGGGTCAGTGTTCTCTACCCATCCCACCTGGCGGGGGGAGATTTTCACCATACAAAGCAGGAGCGGAGTTATTCGTTGCCGGAGGGGTTGCATCTGCACACAAGCTCCACCTGGCCAGGGTCCGCCCCTACTGTATTGTCCATGTCAGTCAACAGAAGCTAAGACCTTCCAGAGAGACTACCTGCTCTTCTCTACCCACGGGGAAGCACTACAGCCAGAAGCCTCCCCCGTTTCATCTCTAGGCTCTCTCTCAGGCCCCTCATACTTGTGATGTGTCTCAGGGGCAGAAGGAAGAGATTTCTCCGAATGAACACATACACAGAGGGGCCATAGATGCTGAGGAAGGGCGCCTTGCCTACTGATATCCTAGCGTAAGTGGAAAAGTGGAACCTGCCTGCTGGCCCAGTGTGTCGAACGTGTCCACATCAGGGGCTGCCTACTGTGAGGTGATTCCCTGGGTGCCCTGGATTTTGTGGCCCAAAAGAGAAGGGGCCGTCGTGTGTCCATGGGTAAAATGGAGGGCACTGCGGAAGTGGCCGCTTAGGCTGGACCTCTCCTATTGGCTGGGTGTTTGTGACCCGTCCCCGTCAGAAGTTCCGGCCAGCCTTGCGGTGGCTGTCTCCATGGTGATTGGGAAAGAAGCCTTAGGCCCCGCACTCAGCCTTCACCTGGCCTACCTGGCCTCTTTAGCCTCATCTAGACTGCTGTGTGGATGAAAGAATGAATGTCGGCCAATGACCACATGTCCTCGTTGCCTTTGAAGGATTAGGCTCCTTGCCTGGGCAGAAGACAGCCAAGGTCAGCCTGAGCCTAGACACCTGGTGACCTGTGACACTGCAGGCAGTGACAGATGTTCATTTTCATGCTCATGTATCCGCAGGTGGCGGATTCAGAGTGGTCGGAGAAGAAGTGTAACTAGGGATGACACACACACGAGGGCACGGGCCAAAGGTCAGGGAAAATAGCTGAGGTCGTGGAGCTCTAGCGGAGCCAGTGTAGGGCCCAGGCCTCCCTCCTGTACGTGGCAAAGAGGTGATCCATATGCCGCCATGCGCAGACTCTGGACTGCTGGGGCCCTGGACGCCCGGATTGCGGCCTTGTCTTCGGAGAAGTGACACACATGCACTGTGCCAGCGGAGGCTGTGGCCCAGCAGAGGGCAAACTCTTGAAAATGGAGGCTTCAGTTGACTTTGCCTGTGCTCTCCTTTGGCTGAGTGCCATCGTGTGTTTCCTAGCAGGAGAAGGCATTCGTGGAGAGAGGCGGATTCCATGCGTGCAGGCAACGTGTGTGCTGAGATGATGAGTGGCTGGAGACCAGGGTGGACTCTTCAGACCCAGGATAGACCTCTGGCAGATATGTGTCAATGTTTTCTGCCCATGGCACTCAGCCGGGTATTTGCATAGAATGTTCTCCGCGGAATTAGTAGTCTCCGGAGAGGCTGCTGCATGTCAGCAAGCTTCACCTGGCCAGGTCCGCCCGTGATGTGGCTCCCCAATCAATGGCTACTCTCTAGACCTTCCAGATAGACTAGCAGATCTTCTCTGCCCATGGGCAACCAGTAGAGCCAGAGGCCTTCCCCCTTTGCTCTTTGGTCTCTAGGCCCTCTGTCAGGCACTCCAAGGTGTGAAGTGACAAGGGGGAGAAGGAAGAGATTTCAGAGAACGAACACAAGCAGAGAGAGACAGAGAGAGGCAAGAGATGCTGAGTGGGGATGCCTTGCGTAGTGATATCCTGAGGAAAGTGGGAAAGAGGTACCTGGCCTGCTGTGCCAATGCCCTGAAGCAGTCCGCACCAGGGGCTCCCTTGTGCCTGCGTAGCCTTTCCCAGGGTGTGCTCAAATCCTGTGGCCACTAGGTGTCATAGGTCACAATGGAGGGCCCTGTGTCATCTGCCTGGCGGGCCGCATCTCTGCCATTGGCTCAAGTCTTGTCAGCAGGCCCATCACAAGCTCCGCCCACTCTTGCGGTGGGGGGACTGTCTCTATGGTGATGGCAAAGGAGCCTCAGCCCCGCCCACCTGGCCTTGACTTCACCTACCTGGCCCGCTGACCCTCACTCAGACCTGTGTGTTGCTCCAAATGAATGTCCGCCAGTGCCCGGGTGTCAGCATCTGGGATAAAGAATTGGGGACCTTGCCTGGGGCAGAAGGCAGCCTAGGTCAGCGGGTACCTGGAAGTCTACTGCCTTGTGACACTGCTGCCAGTGACAAATGGTGACTCCCACACTCACACATCCCCTGGTGGCAGAATGATAGTGATGGGTGGAGAAACATCGCTCCGGAGCACACGTTCCGTGGGGCACCAGCCAAAGCAAAGGCCAGGGCCGGTAGTGGACGTCGTGGAGCTGAATGGCGAGCCAGTGAAGGGCCCAAGGATCCCTCCTGTATGTGGCGAACAGGTCATCCGTGTCCCCCCGTCCATAAACCATGGGACTGCTGGGGCCCAGGCTGCCAGGATTTCGGCCTTGCCTTCGGAGCCCGGCCACATACGCGGCCTTGCAGCGGAGGCAGGGACATGTAGACAGCCAAAATTTGGAAAATGGCAGTGTTTCCTCGATTTCCCTGGCATCGGCCTTTTTGAGCGGCTTGCTTTTTTTCCTGGTAGGATAGGGCCCTGCCGGAGAAAGGCAGGATTACGTGTGTGGGAAAGGTGTGTGCTGAGAGGGTGACGACGTTGAGACCATGTTGGGATCTTTAGTCCCAGGAGAGGCCCCTGGAGGGTGTGGGTCAGTGTTCTCTACCCATCCCACTTGGCGGGGGGAGGTTTTCACCATACAAAGCAGAAGCGGAATTATTCGTCGCCGGAGGGGTTGCATCTGCCCACAAGCTCCACCTGGCCAGGGTCCGCCCCTACTGTATTGTCCATGTCAGTCAACAGAAGCTAAGACCTTCCAGAGAGACTACCTGCTCTTCTCTACCCACGGGGAAGCCCTACAGCCAGAAGCCTCCCCCGTTTCATGTCTAGGCTCTCTCTCAGGCCCCTCATACTTGTGATGTGTCTCAGGGGCAGAAGGAAGAGATTTCTCCGAATGAACACATACACAGAGGGGCCATAGATGCTGAGGAAGGGCGCCTTGCCTACTGATATCCTAGCGTAAGTGGAAAAGTGGAACCTGCCTGCCGGCCCAGTGTGTGGAACGTGTCCACATGAGGGGCTGCCTACTGTGAGGTGATTCCCTGGGTGCCCTGGATTTTGTGGCCCAAAAGAGAAGGGGCCGTCGTGTGTCCATGGGTAAAATGGAGGGCACTGCAGAAGTGGCAGCTTAGGCTGGACCTCTCCTATTGGCTCGGTGTTTGTGACCCGTCCCCGTCAGAAGTTCCGGCCAGCCTTGCGGTGGCTGTCTCCATGGTGATTGGGAAAGAAGCCTTAGGCCCCGCACTCAGCCTTCACCTGGCCTACCTGGCCTCTTTAGCCTCATCTAGACCGCTTTGCGGATGAAAGAATGAATGTCGGCCAATGACCACATGTCCTCGTTGCCTTTGAAGGATTAGGCTCCTTGCCTGGGCAGAAGACAGCCAAGGTCAGCCTGAGCCTAGACACCTGGTGACCTGTGACACTGCAGGCAGTGACAGATGTTGATTTTCATGCTCATGTATCCGCAGGTGGCGGATTCAGAGTGGTCGGAGAAGAAGTGTAACTCGGGATGACACACACACGAGGGCACGGGCCAAAGGTCAGGGAAAATAGCTGAGGTCGTGGAGCTCTAGCGGAGCCAGTGTAGGGCCCAGGCCTCCCTCCTGTACGTGGCAAAGAGGTGATCCATATGCCGCCATGCGCAGACTCTGGACTGCTGGGGCCCTGGACGCCCGGATTGCGGCCTTGTCTTCGGAGAAGTGACACACATGCACTGTGCCAGCGGAGGCTGTGGCCCAGCAGAGGGCAAACTCTTGAAAATGGAGGCTTCAGTTGACTTTGCCTGTGCTCTCCTTTGGCTGAGTGCCATCGTGTGTTTCCTAGCAGGAGAAGGCATTCGTGGAGAGAGGCGGATTCCACGTGTGCAGGCAAAGTGTGTGCTGAGATGATGAGTGGCTGGAGACCAGGGTGGACTCTTCAGACCCAGGATAGACCTCTGGCAGGTATGTGTCAATGTTTTCTGCCCATGGCACTCAGCCCGGTATTTGCATAGAATGTTCTCCGCGGAATTAGTAGTCTCCGGAGAGGCTGCTGCATGTCAGCAAGCTTCACCTGGCCAGGTCCGCCCGTGATGTGGCTCCCCAATCAATGGCTACTCTCTAGACCTTCCAGATAGACTAGCAGATCTTCTCTGCCCATGGGCAACCAGTAGAGCCAGAGGGCTTCCCCCTTTGCTCTTTGGTCTCTAGGCCCTCTGTCAAGCACTCCAAGGTGTGAAGTGACAAGGGGGAGAAGGAAGAGATTTGAGAGAACGAACACATCCAGAGAGAGACAGAGAGAGGCAAGAGATGCTGAGTGGGGATGCCTTGCGTAGTGATATCCTGAGGAAAGTGGGAAAGAGGTACCTGGCCTGCTGTGCCAATGCCCTGAAGCAGTCCGCACCAGGGGCTCCCTTGTGCCTGCGTAGCCTTTCCCAGGGTGTGCTCAAATCCTGTGGCCACTAGGTGTCATAGGTCACAATGGAGGGCCCTGTGTCATCTGCCTGGCGGGCCGGATCTCTGCCATTGGCTCAAGTCTTGTCAGCAGGCCCATCACAAGCTCCGCCCACTCTTGCGGTGGGGGGACTGTCTCTATGGTGATGGCAAAGGAGCCTCAGCCCCGTCCACCTGGCCTTGACCTCACCTACCTCGTCCGCTGACCCTCACTCAGACCTGTGTGTTGCTCCAAATGAATGTCCGCCAGTGCCCGGGTGTCAGCATCTGGGATAAAGGATTGGGGACCTTGCCTGGGGCAGATGGCAGCCTAGGTCAGCGGGTACCTGGAAGTCTACTGCCTTGTGACACTGCTGCCAGTGACAAATGGTGACTCCCACACTCACACATCCCCTGGTGGCAGAATGATAGTGATGGGTGGAGAAACATCGCTCCGGAGCACACGTTCCGTGGGGCACCAGCCAAAGCAAAGGCCAGGGCCGGTAGTGGACGTCGTGGAGCTGAATGGCGAGCCAGTGAAGGGCCCAAGGATCCCTCCTGTATGTGGCGAACAGGTCATCCGTGTCCCCCCGTCCATAAAGCATGGGACTGCTGGGGCCCAGGCTGCCAGGATTTCGGCCTTGCCTTCGGAGCCCGGCCACATACGCGGCCTTGCAGCGGAGGCAGGGACAGGTAGACAGCCAAAATTTGGAAAATGGCAGTGTTTCCTCGATTTCCCTGGCATCGGCCTTTTTGAGCGGCTTGCTTTTTTTCCTGGTAGGATAGGGCCCTGCCGGAGAAAGGCAGGATTACGTGTGCGGGAAAGGTGTGTGCTGAGAGGGTGACGACGTTGAGACCATGTTGGGATCTTTAGTCCCAGGAGAGGCCCCTGGAGGGTGTGGGTCAGTGTTCTCTACCCATCCCACTTGGCGGGGGGAGGTTTTCACCATACAAAGCAGCAGCGGAATTATTCGTCGCCGGAGGGGTTGCATCTGCCCACAAGCTCCACCTGGCCAGGGTCCGCCCCTACTGTATTGTCCATGTCAGTCAACAGAAGCTAAGACCTTCCAGAGAGACTACCTGCTCTTCTCTACCCACGGGGAAGCACTACAGCCAGAAGCCTCCCCCGTTTCATCTCTAGGCTCTCTCTCAGGCCCCTCATACTTGTGATGTGTCTCAGGGGCAGAAGGAAGAGATTTCTCCGAATGAACACATACACAGAGGGGCCCTAGATGCTGAGGAAGGGCGCCTTGCCTACTGATATCCTAGCGTAAGTGGAAAAGTGGAACCTGCCTGCCGGCCCAGTGTGTCGAACTTGTCCACATCAGGGGCTGCCTACTGTGAGGTGATTCCCTGGGTGCCCTGGATTTTGTGGCCCAAAAGAGAAGGGGCCGTCGTGTGTCCATGGGTAAAATGGAGGGCACTGCGGAAGTGGCCGCTTAGGCTAGACCTCTCCTATTGGCTCGGTGTTTGTGACCCGTCCCCGTCAGAAGTTCCGGCCAGCCTTGCGGTGGCTGTCTCCATGGTGATTGGGAAAGAAGCCTTAGGCCCCGCACTCAGCCTTCATCTGGCCTACCTGGCCTCTTTAGCCTCATCTAGACCGCTGTGTGGATGAAAGAATGAATGTCGGCCAATGACCACATGTCCTCGTTGCCTTTGAAGGATTAGGCTCCTTGCCTGGGCAGAAGACAGCCAAGGTCAGCCTGAGCCTAGACACCTGGTGACCTGTGACACTGCAGGCAGTGAGAGATGTTGATTTTCATGCTCATGTATCCGCAGGTGGCGGATTCAGAGTGGTCGGAGAAGAAGTGTAACTCGGGATGACACACACACGAGGGCACGGGCCAAAGGTCAGGGAAAATAGCTGAGGTCGTGGAGCTCTAGCGGAGCCAGTGTAGGGCCCAGGTCTCCCTCCTGTACGTGGCAAAGAGGTGATCCATATGCCGCCATGCACAGACTCTGGACTGCTAGGGCCCTGGACGCCCGGATTGCGGCCTTGTCTTCGGAGAAGTGACACACATGCACTGTGCCAGCGGAGGCTGTGGCCCAGCAGAGAGCAAACTCTTGAAAATGGAGGCTTCAGTTGACTTTGCCTGTGCTCTCCTTTGGCTGAGTGCCATCGTGTGTTTCCTAGCAGGAGAAGGCATTCGTGCAGAGAGGCGGATTCCATGTGTGCAGGCAAAGTGTGTGCTGAGATGATGAGTGGCTGGAGACCAGGGTGGACTCTTCAGACCCAGGATAGACCTCTGGCAGGTATGTGTCAATGTTTTCTGCCCATGGCACTCAGCCGGGTATTTGCATAGAATGTTCTCCGCGGAATTAGTAGTCTCCGGAGAGGCTGCTGCATGTCAGCAAGCTTCACCTGGCCAGGTCCGCCCGTGATGTGGCTCCCCAGTCAATGGCTACTCTCTAGACCTTCCAGATAGACTAGCAGATCTTCTCTGCCCATGGGCAACCAGTAGAGCCAGAGGCCTTCCCCCTTTGCTCTTTGGTCTCTAGGCCCTCTGTCAGGCACTCCTAGGTGTGAAGTGACAAGGGGGAGAAGGAAGAGATTTGAGAGAACGAACACATCCAGAGAGAGACAGAGAGAGGCAAGAGATGCTGAGTGGGGATGCCTTGCGTAGTGATATCCTGAGGAAAGTGGGAAAGAGGTACCTGGCCTGCTGTGCCAATGCCCTGAAGCAGTCCGCACCAGGGGCTCCCTTGTGCCTGCGTAGCCTTTCCCAGGGTGTGCTCAAATCCTGTGGCCACTAGGTGTCATAGGTCACAATGGAGGGCCCTGTGTCATCTGCCTGGCGGACCGCATCTCTGCCATTGGCTCAAGTCTTGTCAGCAGGCCCATCACAAGCTCCGCCCACTCTTGCGGTGGGGGGACTGTCTCTATGGTGATGGCAAAGGAGCCTCAGCCCCGCCCACCTGGCCTTGACTTCACCTACCTGGCCCGCTGACCCTCACTCAGACCTGTGTGTTGCTCCAAATGAATGTCCGCCAGTGCCCGGGTGTCAGCATCTGGGATAAAGGATTGGGGACCTTGCCTGGGGCAGAAGGCAGCCTAGGTCAGCGGGTACCTGGAAGTCTACTGCCTTGTGACACTGCTGCCAGTGACAAATGGTGACTCCCACACTCACACATCCCCTGGTGGCAGAATGATAGTGATGGGTGGAGAAACATCGCTCCGGAGCACACGTTCCGTGGGGCACCAGCCAAAGCAAAGGCCAGGGCCGGTAGTGGACGTCGTGGAGCTGAATGGCGAGCCAGTGAAGGGCCCAAGGATCCCTCCTGTATGTGGCGAACAGGTCATCCGTGTCCCCCCGTCCATAAAGCATGGGACTGCTGGGGCCCAGGCTGCCAGGATTTCGGCCTTGCCTTCGGAGCCCGGCCACATACGCGGCCTTGCAGCGGAGGCGGGGACAGGTAGACAGCCAAAATTTGGAAAATGGCAGTGTTTCCTCGATTTCCCTGGCATCGGCCTTTTTGAGCGGCTTGCTTTTTTTCCTGGTAGGATAGGGCCCTGCCGGAGAAAGGCAGGATTACGTGTGCGGGAAAGGTGTGTGCTGAGAGGGTGACGACGTTGAGACCATGTTGGGATCTTTAGTCCCAGGAGAGGCCCCTGGAGGGTGTGGGTCAGTGTTCTCTACCCATCCCACTTGGCGGGGGGAGGTTTTCACCATACAAAGCAGCAGCGGAATTATTCGTCGCCGGAGGGGTTGCATCTGCCCACAAGCTCCACCTGGCCAGGGTCCGCCCCTACTGTATTGTCCATGTCAGTCAACAGAAGCTAAGACCTTCCAGAGAGACTACCTGCTCTTCTCTACCCACGGGGAAGCACTACAGCCAGAAGCCTCCCCCGTTTCATCTCTAGGCTCTCTCTCAGGCCCCTCATACTTGTGATGTGTCTCAGGGGCAGAAGGAAGAGATTTCTCCGAATGAACACATACACAGAGGGGCCCTAGATGCTGAGGAAGGGCGCCTTGCCTACTGATATCCTAGCGTAAGTGGAAAAGTGGAACCTGCCTGCCGGCCCAGTGTGTCGAACTTGTCCACATCAGGGGCTGCCTACTGTGAGGTGATTCCCTGGGTGCCCTGGATTTTGTGGCCCAAAAGAGAAGGGGCCGTCGTGTGTCCATGGGTAAAATGGAGGGCACTGCGGAAGTGGCCGCTTAGGCTAGACCTCTCCTATTGGCTCGGTGTTTGTGACCCGTCCCCGTCAGAAGTTCCGGCCAGCCTTGCGGTGGCTGTCTCCATGGTGATTGGGAAAGAAGCCTTAGGCCCCGCACTCAGCCTTCACCTGGCCTACCTGGCCTCTTTAGCCTCATCTAGACCGCTGTGTGGATGAAAGAATGAATGTCGGCCAATGACCACATGTCCTCGTTGCCTTTGAAGGATTAGGCTCCTTGCCTGGGCAGAAGACAGCCAAGGTCAGCCTGAGCCTAGACACCTGGTGACCTGTGACACTGCAGGCAGTGAGAGATGTTGATTTTCATGCTCATGTATCCGCAGGTGGCGGATTCAGAGTGGTCGGAGAAGAAGTGTAACTCGGGATGACACACACACGAGGGCACGGGCCAAAGGTCAGGGAAAATAGCTGAGGTCGTGGAGCTCTAGCGGAGCCAGTGTAGGGCCCAGGCCTCCCTCCTGTACGTGGCAAAGAGGTGATCCATATGCCGCCATGCGCAGACTCTGGACTGCTGGGGCCCTGGACGCCCGGATTGCGGCCTTGTCTTCGGAGAAGTGACACACATGCACTGTGCCAGCGGAGGCTGTGGCCCAGCAGAGGGCAAACTCTTGAAAATGGAGGCTTCAGTTGACTTTGCCTGTGCTCTCCTTTGGCTGAGTGCCATCGTGTGTTTCCTAGCAGGAGAAGGCATTCGTGGAGAGAGGCAGATTCCACGTGTGCAGGCAAAGTGTGTGCTGAGATGATGAGTGGCTGGAGACCAGGGTGGACTCTTCAGACCCAGGATAGACCTCTGGCAGGTATGTGTCAATGTTTTCTGCCCATGGCACTCAGCCGGGTATTTGCATAGAATGTTCTCCGCGGAATTAGTAGTCTCCGGAGAGGCTGCTGCATGTCAGCAAGCTTCACCTGGCCAGGTCCGCCCGTGATGTGGCTCCCCAATCAATGGCTACTCTCTAGACCTTCCAGATAGACTAGCAGATCTTCTCTGCCCATGGGCAACCAGTAGAGCCAGAGGCCTTCCCCCTTTGCTCTTTGGTCTCTAGGCCCTCTGTCAGGCACTCCAAGGTGTGAAGTGACAAGGGGTGAAGGAAGAGATTTGAGAGAACGAACAGAAGCAGAGGGAGACAGAGAGAGGCAAGAGATGCTGAGTGGGGACGCCTTGCGTAGTGATATCCTGAGGAAAGTGGGAAAGAGGTACCTGGCCTGCTGTGCCAATGCCCTGAAGCAGTCCGCACCAGGGGCTCCCTTGTGCCTGCGTAGCCTTTCCCAGGGTGTGCTCAAATCCTGTGGCCACTAGGTGTCATAGGTCACAATGGAGGGCCCTGTGTCATCTGCCTGGCGGGCTGAATCTCTGCCATTGGCTCAAGTCTTGTCAGCAGGCCCATCACAAGCTCCGCCCACTCTTGCGGTGGGGGGACTGTCTCTATGGTGATGGCAAAGGAGCCTCAGCCCCGCCCACCTGGTCTTGACTTCACCTACCTGGCCCGCTGACCCTCACTCAGACCTGTGTGTTGCTCCAAATGAATGTCCGCCAGTGCCCGGGTGTCAGCATCTGGGATAAAGGATTGGGGACCTTGCCTGGGGCAGAAGGCAGCCTAGGTCAGCGGGTACCTGGAAGTCTACTGCCTTGTGACACTGCTGCCAGTGACAAATGGTGACTCCCACACTCACACATCCCCTGGTGGCAGAATGATAGTGATGGGTGGAGAAACATCGCTCCGGAGCACACGTTCCGTGGGGCACCAGCCAAAGCAAAGGCCAGGGCCGGTAGTGGACGTCGTGGAGCTGAATGGCGAGCCAGTGAAGGGCCCAAGGATCCCTCCTGTATGTGGCGAACAGGTCATCCGTGTCCCCCCGTCCATAAACCATGGGACTGCTGGGGCCCAGGCTGCCAGGATTTCGGCCTTGCCTTCGGAGCCCGGCCACATACGCGGCCTTGCAGCGGAGGCGGGGACAGGTAGACAGCCAAAATTTGGAAAATGGCAGTGTTTCCTCGATTTCCCTGGCATCGGCCTTTTTGAGCGGCTTGCTTTTTTTCCTGGTAGGATAGGGCCCTGCCGGAGAAAGGCAGGATTACGTGTGCAGGAAAGGTGTGTGCTGAGAGGGTGACGACGTTGAGACCATGTTGGGATCTTTAGTCCCAGGAGAGGCCCCTGGAGGGTGTGGGTCAGTGTTCTCTACCCATCCCACCTGGCGGGGGGAGGTTTTCACCATACAAAGCAGCAGCGGAATTATTCGTCGCCGGAGGGGTTGCATCTGCCCACAAGCTCCACCTGGCCAGAGTCCGCCCCTACTGTATTGTCCGTGTCAGTCAACAGAAGCTAAGACCTTCCAGAGAGACTACCTGCTCTTCTCTACCCACGGGGAAGCACTACAGCCAGAAGCCTCCCCCGTTTCATCTCTAGGCTCTCTCTCAGGCCCCTCATACTTGTGATGTGTCTCAGGGGCAGAAGGAAGAGATTTCTCCGAATGAACACATACACAGAGGGGCCATAGATGCTGAGGAAGGGCGCCTTGCCTACTGATATCCTAGCGTAAGTGGAAAAGTGGAACCTGCCTGCCGGCCCAGTGTGTGGAACGTGTCCACATCAGGGGCTGCCTACTGTGAGGTGATTCCCTGGGTGCCCTGGATTTTGTGGCCCAAAAGAGAAGGGGCCGTCGTGTGTCCATGGGTAAAATGGAGGGCACTGCGGAAGTGGCCGCTTAGGCTGGACCTCTCCTATTGGCTGGGTGTTTGTGACCTGTCCCCGTCAGAAGTTCCGGCCAGCCTTGCGGTGGCTGTCTCCATGGTGATTGGGAAAGAAGCCTTAGGCCCCGCACTCAGCCTTCACCTGGCCTACCTGGCCTCTTTAGCCTCATCTAGACCGCTGTGTGGATGAAAGAATGAATGTCGGCCAATGACCACATGTCCTCGTTGCCTTTGAAGGATTAGGCTCCTTGCCTGGACAGAAGACAGCCAAGGTCAGCCTGAGCCTAGATACCTGGTGACCTGTGACACTGCAGGCAGTGACAGATGTTCATTTTCATGCTCATGTATCTGCAGGTGGCGGATTCAGAGTGGTCGGAGAAGAAGTGTAACTAGGGATGACACACACACGGGGGCACGGGCCAAAAGTCAAGGAAAATAGCTGAGGTCGTGGAGCTCTAGCGGAGCCAGTGTAGGGCCCAGGCCTCCCTCCTGTACGTGGCAAAGAGGTGATCCATATGCCGCCGTGCGCAGACTCTGGACTGCTGGGGCCCTGGACGCCCGGATTGCGGCCTTGTCTTCGGAGAAGTGACACACATGCACTGTGCCAGCGGAGGCTGTGGCCCAGCAGAGGGCAAACTCTTGAAAATGGAGGCTTCAGTTGACTTTGCCTGTGCTCTCCTTTGGCTGAGTGCCATCGTGTGTTTCCTAGCAGGAGAAGGCATTCGTGGAGAGAGGCGGATTCCACGTGTGCAGGCAAAGTGTGTGCTGAGATGATGAGGGGCTGGAGACCAGGGTGGACTCTTCAGACCCAGGATAGACCTCTGGCAGGTATGTGTCAATGTTTTCTGCCCATGGCACTCAGCTGGGTATTTGCATAGAATGTTCTCCGCGGAATTAGTAGTCTCCGGAGAGGCTGCTGCATGTCAGCAAGCTTCACCTGGCCAGGTCCGCCCGTGATGTGGCTCCCCAATCAATGGCTACTCTCTAGACCTTCCAGATAGACTAGCAGATCTTCTCTGCCCATGGGCAACCAGTAGAGCCAGAGGCCTTCCCCCTTTGCTCTTTGGTCTCTAGGCCCTCTGTCAGGCACTCCAAGGTGTGAAGTGACAAGGGGTGAAGGAAGAGATTTGAGAGAACGAACAGAAGCAGAGGGAGACAGAGAGAGGCAAGAGATGCTGAGTGGGGACGCCTTGCGTAGTGATATCCTGAGGAAAGTGGGAAAGAGGTACCTGGCCTGCTGTGCCAATGCCCTGAAGCAGTCCGCACCAGGGGCTCCCTTGTGCCTGCGTAGCCTTTCCCAGGGTGTGCTCAAATCCTGTGGCCACTAGGTGTCATAGGTCACAATGGAGGGCCCTGTGTCATCTGCCTGGCGGGCCGGATCTCTGCCATTGGCTCAAGTCTTGTCAGCAGGCCCATCACAAGCTCCGCCCACTCTTGCGGTGGGGGGACTGTCTCTATGGTGATGGCAAAGGAGCCTCAGCCCCGCCCACCTGGCCTTGACCTCACCTACCTGGCCCGCTGACCCTCACTCAGACCTGTGTGTTGCTCCAAATGAATGTCCGCCAGTGCCCGGGTGTCAGCATCTGGGATAAAGGATTGGGGACCTTGCCTGGGGCAGATGGCAGCCTAGGTCAGCGGGTACCTGGAAGTCTACTGCCTTGTGACACTGCTGCCAGTGACAAATGGTGACTCCCACACTCACACATCCCCTGGTGGCAGAATGATAGTGATGGGTGGAGAAACATCGCTCCGGAGCATATGTTCCGTGGGGCACCAGCCAAAGCAAAGGCCAGGGCCAGTAGTGGACGTCGTGGAGCTGAATGGCGAGCCAGTGAAGGGCCCAAGGATCCCTCCTGTATGTGGCGAACAGGTCATCCGTGTCCCCCCGTCCATAAACCATGGGACTGCTGGGGCCCACGCTGCCAGGATTTCGGCCTTGCCTTCGGAGCCCGGCCACATACGCGGCCTTGCAGCGGAGGCAGGGACATGTAGACAGCCAAAATTTGGAAAATGGCAGTGTTTCCTCGATTTCCCTGGCATCGGCCTTTTTGAGCGGCTTGCTTTTTTTCCTGGTAGGATAGGGCCCTGCCGGAGAAAGGCAGGATTACGTGTGCGGGAAAGGTGTGTGCTGAGAGGGTGACGACGTTGAGACCATGTTGGGATCTTTAGTCCCAGGAGAGGCCCCTGGAGGGTGTGGGTCAGTGTTCTCTACCCATCCCACTTGGCGGGGGGAGGTTTTCACCATACAAAGCAGCAGCGGAATTATTCGTCGCCGGAGGGGTTGCATCTGCCCACAAGCTCCACCTGGCCAGGGTCCGCCCCTACTGTATTGTCCATGTCCGTCAACAGAAGCTAAGACCTTCCAGAGAGACTACCTGCTCTTCTCTACCCACGGGGAAGCACTACAGCCAGAAGCCTCCCCCGTTTCATCTCTAGGCTCTCTCTCAGGCCCCTCATACTTGTGATGTGTCTCAGGGGCAGAAGGAAGAGATTTCTCCGAATGAACACATACACAGAGGGGCCCTAGATGCTGAGGAAGGGCGCCTTGCCTACTGATATCCTAGCGTAAGTGGAAAAGTGGAACCTGCCTGCCGGCCCAGTGTGTGGAACGTGTCCACATGAGGGGCTGCCTACTGTGAGGTGATTCCCTGGGTGCCCTGGATTTTGTGGCCCAAAAGAGAAGGGGCCGTCGTGTGTCCATGGGTAAAATGGAGGGCACTGCGGAAGTGGCCGCTTATGCTGGACCTCTCCTATTGGCTCGGTGATTGTGACCCGTCCCCGTCAGAAGTTCCGGCCAGCCTTGCGGTGGCTGTCTCCATGGTGATTGGGAAAGAAGCCTTAGGCCCCGCACTCAGCCTTCACCTGGCCTACCTGGCCTCTTTAGCCTCATCTAGACCGCTGTGTGGATGAAAGAATGAATGTCGGCCAATGACCACATGTCCTCGTTGCCTTTGAAGGATTAGGCTCCTTGCCTGGGCAGAAGACAGCCAAGGTCAGCCTGAGCCTAGACACCTGGTGACCTGTGACACTGCAGGCAGTGACAGATGTTCATTTTCATGCTCATGTATCCGCAGGTGGCGGATTCAGAGTGGTCGGAGAAGAAGTGTAACTCGGGATGACACACACACGAGGGCACGGGCCAAAGGTCAGGGAAAATAGCTGAGGTCGTGGAGCTGTAGCGGAGCCAGTGTAGGGCCCAGGCCTCCCTCCTGTACGTGGCAAAGAGGTGATCCATATGCCGCCATGCGCAGACTCTGGACTGCTGGGGCCCTGGACGCCCGGATTGCGGCCTTGTCTTCGGAGAAGTGACACACATGCACTGTGCCAGCGGAGGCTGTGGCCCAGCAGAGGGCAAACTCTTGAAAATGGAGGCTTCAGTTGACTTTGCCTGTGCTCTCCTTTGGCTGAGTGCCATCGTGTGTTTCCTAGCAGGAGAAGGCATTCGTGGAGAGAGGCGGATTCCACGTGTGCAGGCAAAGTGTGTGCTGAGATGATGAGTGGCTGGAGACCAGGGTGGACTCTTCAGACCCAGGATAGACCTCTGGCAGGTATGTGTCAATGTTTTCTGCCCATGGCACTCAGCCGGGTATTTGCATAGAATGTTCTCCGGGGAATTAGTAGTCTCCGGAGAGGCTGCTGCATGTCAGCAAGCTTCACCTGGCCAGGTCCGCCCGTGATGTGGCTCCCCAATCAATGGCTACTCTCTAGACCTTCCAGATAGACTAGCAGATCTTCTCTGCCCATGGGCAACCAGTAGAGCCAGAGGCCTTCCCCCTTTGCTCTTTGGTCTCTAGGCCCTCTGTCAGGCACTCCAAGGTGTGAAGTGACAAGGGGGAGAAGGAAGAGATTTGAGAGAAGGAACACATCCAGAGAGAGACAGAGAGAGGCAAGAGATGCTGAGTGGGGATGCCTTGCGTAGTGATATCCTGAGGAAAGTGGGAAAGAGGTACCTGGCCTGCTGTGCCAATGCCCTGAAGCAGTCCGCACCAGGGGCTCCCTTGTGCCTGCGTAGCCTTTCCCAGGGTGTGCTCAAATCCTGTGGCCACTAGGTGTCATAGGTCACAATGGAGGGCCCTGTGTCATCTGCCTGGCGGGCCGGATCTCTGCCATTGGCTCAA